>NC_143033.1:3625000-3925000 GCF_057628025.1 Oncorhynchus mykiss | reverse complement strand
GAGTAAAGGGTCTGAATACTTATGCAAATGTGATTTTTTTTTTCTCCGTTTTTTTATTTGCAAACATTTTTGCTTTGTCATTATGGGGTACTGTGATGTCTTTATGGGCTATTGTGATGTCATTATAGGGTATTGTGATGTCATTATGAGTTATTGTGATGTCATTATGGGCTATTGTGATGTCATTATGGTTTATTGTGTGTAGATTGATTAGGGGATTTTTTTGGATGGGGGGTCAGGGACCAGTAACTTTATGATCAAACTTTATCAATGTAGAAGCAACAGTAATTTTTCATAATCATACTTTGAAATGGTTGATGGAAAAACTTGATTTTAACTTTTCTGAATCCTTTTTTTAAGCTTTTAAATCAATGGGTTTTTGTTGGACATAAAGTTACATTTTTAAAGTGGGAATCTGAGTCAAAGCGTCAATCCGTTAGCTTTGATTTGCCTCCTATAAAACCTACACATCAGATGTTTTCTAAATGCTCACCTGCTTTGCCACACCACACATCTCTTTTACATTGTAGCTGAGTCTACATCAATAGACTTCATCAATGAAGTCTGGAAGTTGACAACTTGGAATACATCTGGTGTGGCAGAGATGTCGGGACAGTGATTTCGTCTTGATAACCTGTCTTGTAGCTACAGAGATTTCATTGACACCACATGACACTAGAGATGCTTTACTACCAGCTTGTAAAGAGCAAACTGTATCCTGTCTAATAGGCCCGAAGAACACAGATGAGATGGTGCAGAGCTCTCATTTAAAGCCATGAAATGGCCTCCTTTAATAGTGTTATTTCAAAATGGCCTCTTTAATAGTATTATTTCAAAATGGCCTCTTTAATAGTATTATTTCAAAATGGCCTCTTTAATAGTATTATTTCAAAATGGCCTCCTTTAATAGTATTATTTCAAAATGGCCTCCTTTAATAGTATTATTTCAAAATGGCCTCTTTAATAGTATTATTTCAAAATGGCCTCTTTAATAGTATTATTTCAAAATGGCCTCCTTTAATAGTATTATTTCAAAATTAATGAAACACAAATAAAAACAAACACCAATTTGGCTTCTTTTGTTTTTTTGTAGGTTACTGCAGGTTACTGTTTCAGTGTGGGATGTTGGTGGCAGTCATGTGGCCTTCAGCCCTCAGCCCTACCTGTTCTGTGTTGTCACCTGGGACATCTGGTCATTCTCTACCTGTTCTGTGTTGTCACCTGGGACATCTGGTCATTCTCTACCTGTTCTGTGTTGTCACCTGGGACGTCTGGTCATTCTCTACCTGTTCTGTGTTGTCACCTGGGACGTCTTGTCATTCTCTACCTGTTCTGTGTTGTCACCTGGGACGTCTGGTCATTCTCTACCTGTTCTGTGTTGTCACCTGGGACGTCTGGTCATTCTCTACCTGTTCTGTGTTGTCACCTGGGACGTCTGGTCGTTCTCTACCTGTTCTGTGTTGTCACCTGGGACGTCTGGTCGTTCTCTACCTGTTCTGTGTTGTCACCTGGGACGTCTGGTCGTTCTCTACCTGTTCTGTGTTGTCACCTGGGACGTCTGGTCGTTCTCTACCTGTTCTGTGTTGTCACCGGGGACATCTGGTCATTCTCTACCTGTTCTGTGTTGTCACCTGGGACGTCTGGTCGTTCTCTACCTGTTCTGTGTTGTCACCTGGGACGTCTGGTCGTTCTCTACCTGTTCTGTGTTGTCACCTGGGACATCTGGTCATTCTCTACCTGTTCTGTGTTGTCACCTGGGACGTCTGGTCGTTCTCTACCTGTTCTGTGTTGTCACCTGGGACGTCTGGTCGTTCTCTATGGGGATTGTTTATTGTACGTAGCTTTAAGTTTGTGAAATACTCAACAAAAAGCTTTGTCATTGCAAGAGAACCAACTAAATGGTTTTGTGGTTGTAGTATCCCCATAGAGAATGAAACGCCCTGGTCGAGTCGATGGTAAAAATGGGAGCCAATGCCTCTGCTTGGCATTGTAGACTTCATCAAGCTGCCCCGCGCTACAGAAACAGGCCTGTCTCGTGGGCCGTTGTGGCTCGTACAACTTTACTACTTTTTATTTTACTAGGCAAGTCAGTTAAGAACAAATTCTTATTTTCAATGACGGCCCTAGGGAACAGTGGGTTAACTGCCTGTTCAGGGGCAGAACGAAAGATTTGTACGTTGTCAACTCAGGGATTGCAACCTTCCGGTCACTAGTCCAACGCTCTAACCACTAGGCTACCCTGTCGCCCCACTACTACAAGAGGAGGAGGATCACTTTAATGGCGTCTCAATTCAAAGTCTTGACTCAGTCATTCCTGGCGTTCCACAATCAAATGCATCATTAGCCTAATGTTGACCCTTAGCTCTCCATAGGAATTAGGTTGGTTTTATATATCGTCCCTCCATGAATCAGTGGACTGAACGTCAAGGAAACGCCTCCAAGAATATGTTCTGTTGGCTTTTAGTTTCCTGGTCAGTTGGCCTCGCTTAAATGTGAATGATTGATCCTCAGGTCATCACAGTTTGTGTACAATGAGGAACACGACTCCTACTGAGTTTCAGCACAGGAATTATCTGTAGACTTTCTTTCCCTTGTTTGCCAAATCTCTAACAGTAATGAGACAGAATTATCTCTAGACTTTCCCTATATAGTGCACTACTTTAGACCAGAGCCCTATGGAACCCTATTCCCTATATAGTGCACTACTTTAGACCAGAGCCCAAATAACCCTATTCCCTATATAGTGCACTACTTTAGACCAGGGCCCTGTGGAACCCTATTCCCTATATAGTGCACTACTTTAGACCAGAGCCCAAATAACCCTATTCCCTATATAGTGCACTACTTTAGACCAGAGCCCTATGGAACCATATTCCCTATATAGTGCACTACTTTAGACCAGAGCCCTAATCCCTATATAGTGCACTACTTTAGACCAGAACCCTAATCCCTATATAGTGCACTACTTTAGACCAGAGCCCTATAGAACCCTATTCCCTATATATAGTGCACTACTTTAGACCAGAGCCCTATGGAGCCCTATTCCCTATATAGTGCGTTACTTTAGACCAGAGCCCTATGGAACCCTATCCCCTATATAGTGCACTACTTTAGACCAGAGTCCTATGGAACCCTATCCCCTATATATAGTGCACTACTTTAGACCAGAGTCCTATGGAACCCTATCCCCTATATATAGTGCACTACTTTAGACCAGAGCCCTATGGAACCCTATTCCCTATATAGTGCATTACTTTAGACCAGAGCCCTATGGAACCCTATTCCCTATATATAGTGCACTACTTTAGACCAGAGTCCTATGGAACCCTATCCCCTATATATAGTGCACTACTTTAGACCAGAGTCCTATGGAACCCTATCCCCTATATATAGTGCACTACTTTAGACCAGAGTCCTATGGAACCCTATCCCCTATATATAGTGCACTACTTTAGACCAGAGTCCTATGGAACCCTATTCCCTATATATAGTGCACTACTTTAGACCAGAGCCCTATGGAACCCTATCCCCTATATATAGTGCACTACTTTAGACCAGAGCCCTATGGAACCCTATCCCCTATATAGTGCACTACTTTAGACCAGAGCCCTATGGGTGCCATTTGGGATGTGAAGGGGAATGTGTGCCAAACGTCCTCGTGATTAACATGGAGCCATGAAAGTTTATTTTGAGCTTGAATTTTAACCACCGCTGTCTGAACCTGAGGGGGACTCCGAGATGTGAATATAGACTAGAGAGCTGAAGGACTTTTAACTTACTTAACCTAGTTAATAGCCGTTTTTAAATGTTCTCAGGCACGATAGGAGTGTGTCTCCCTTTCTTCAGAACATGGCCCTTTTAAACAATTTATTATATTACAGAACAACAGGGAAACAACAACCTCTTCAACCACTTTTTGTTCTTGTGTTAACTGTGTTTTTCACTGCTTTACTTCTTAGACTAACACTGTTGTTGTCTGTTCAGAAAGGACATCTTTATGAAGCTACGTCTCATAGCTGGCTGTGTCACTGTTTCCAGCAGCAGTAGCTGGCTGTGTCACTGTTTCCAGCAGCAGTAGCTGGCTGTGTCACTGTTTCCAGCAGCAGTAGCTGGCTGTGTCACTGTTTCCAGCAGCAGTAGCTGGCTGTGTCACTGTTTCCAGCAGTAGTAGCTGGGCAGTGTGTCACTGTTTCCAGTAGCTGGGCAGTGTGTCACTGTTTCCAGTAGCTGGGCAGTGTGTCACTGTTTCCAGTAGCTGGGCAGTGTGTCACTGTTTCCAGCAGCAGTAGCGTGGCAGTCTTGGGGCTACTGCGTGGCAGTCTTGGGGCTACTGCGAATGAGCACAGTTTAGAGGGAACAACTGTATCAGGACATCAAATCAGCATTGTAATCGTGGTGGGGAGGAGAGAACACTTTGTAATATAGGCCTTAAATTACGTCCTCGTTTAAAAAGACCAGCTACTGGAAACAGTGACACACTGCCCAGCTACTGGAAACAGTGACACACTGCCCAGCTACTGGAAACAGTTACACACTGCCCAGCTACTGCTGCTGGAAACAGTAACACACTGCCCAGCTGCTGGAAACAGTAACACACTGCCCAGCTACTGGAAACAGTGACACACTGCCC
Source organism: Oncorhynchus mykiss (assembly GCF_057628025.1). NCBI lineage: Eukaryota > Metazoa > Chordata > Actinopteri > Salmoniformes > Salmonidae > Oncorhynchus > Oncorhynchus mykiss. The sequence goes on along the minus strand of NC_143033.1, from coordinate 3,920,370 downwards.
AGCTACTGGAAACAGTGACACACTGCCCAGCTACTGGAAACAGTAACACACTGCCCAGCTACTGGAAACAGTGACACACTGCCCAGCTACTGGAAACAGTGACACACTGCCCAGCTACTGGAAACAGTGACACACTGCCCAGCTACTGCTGCTGGAAACAGTAACACACTGCCCAGCTGCTGGAAACAGTAACACACTGCCCAGCTACTGGAAACAGTAACACACTGCCCAGCTACTGGAAACAGTGACCCACTGCCCAGCTACTGGAAACAGTAACACACTGCCCAGCTACTGGAAACAGTAACACACTGCCCCCCAGCTACTGGAAACAGTGACACACTGCCCAGCTACTGGAAACAGTGACACACTGCCCAGCTACTGCTGCTGGAAACAGTAACACACTGCCCAGCTGCTGGAAACAGTAACACACTGCCCAGCTACTGGAAACAGTGACACACTGCCCAGCTACTGGAAACAGTGACACACTGCCCAGCTACTGGAAACAGTGACACACTGCCCAGCTACTGGAAACAGTGACACACTGCCCAGCTACTGGAAACAGTAACACACTGCCCAGCTACTGGAAACAGTGACACACTGCCCAGCTACTGGAAACAGTGACACACTGCCCAGCTACTGGAAACAGTGACACACTGCCCAGCTACTGGAAACAGTGACACACTGCCCAGCTACTGGAAACAGTGACACACTGCCCAGCTACTGGAAACAGTGACACACTGCCCAGCTACTGGAAACAGTGACACACTGCCCAGCTACTGGAAACAGTGACACACTGCCCAGCTACTGGAAACAGTAACACACTGCCCAGCTACTGGAAACAGTGACACACTGCCCAGCTACTGGAAACAGTGACACACTGCCCAGCTACTGGAAACAGTGACACACTGCCCAGCTACTGGAAACAGTGACACACTGCCCAGCTACTGGAAACAGTGACACACTGCCCAGCTACTGGAAACAGTGACACACTGCCCAGCTACTGGAAACAGTGACACAGCCAGCTACTGCTGCTGGAAACAGTGACACAGCCAGCTATGAGACGTAGCTTCATAAAGATGTCCTTTCTGAACAGACAACAACAGTGTTGGTCTTTTTAAACGAGGACGTAATTTAAGGCCTATATTACAAAGTGTTCTCTCCTCCCCACCACGATTACAATGCTGATTTGATGTCCTGATACAGTTGTTCCCTCTAAACTGTGCTCATTCGCAGTAGCCCCAAGACTGCCACGCAGTAGCCCCAAGACTGCCACGCAGTAGCCCCAAGACTGCCACGCAGTAGCCCCAAGACTGCCACGCAGCTCCACAGGACTGCCGTGATATCAGCCCACAGAGAGAAGCACACGATTTAACTTCACTTCTAGAGCAGTGGTCACCAACCGGTCCATCACCAAGGCATTCCTAGTCGATCACCAAACATTTGTGTAAAACCAAAGACCCAGAGAGCAAATCAAGTGCACTATAGGTCTACCGCTGGCCAATCAGATGGCTCAGATTACCGTGTCTGCAGTAAAGTAGCAACATAAAGGAAAGCTACAACAATGAGATGCTGTGAGATTTAAACCCACGACTAGAGAGAGACTGTCAATTAATACAACAATGAGATACTGTGAGATTTAAACCCACGACTAGAGAGAGAGACTGTCAACCAATACAACAATGAGATACTGTGAGATTTAAACCCACGACTAGAGAGAGACTGTCAACCAATACAACAATGAGATACTGTGAGATTTAAACCCACGACTAGAGAGAGAGACTGTCAACCAATACAACAATGAGATACTGTGAGATTTAAACCCACGACTAGAGAGAGACTGTCAACCAATACAACAATGAGATGCTGTGAGATTTAAACCCACGACTAGAGAGAGAGACTGTCAACCAATACAACAATGAGATGCTGTGAGATTTAAACCCACGACTAGAGAGAGACTGTCAACCAATACAACAATGAGATGCTGTGAGATTTAAACCCACGACTAGAGAGAGACTGTCAACCAATACAACAATGAGATGCTGTGAGATTTAAACCCCACAACTAGAGAGAGACTGTCAACCAATACAACAATGAGATGCTGTGAGATTTAAACCCACGACTAGAGAGAGACTGTCAACCAATACAACAATGAGATACTGTGAGATTTAAACCCCACAACTAGAGAGAGACTGTCAACCAATACAACAATGAGATACTGTGAGATTTAAACCCCACAACGAGAGAGACTGTCAACCAATACAACAATGAGATACTGTGAGATTTAAACCCCACAACTAGAGAGAGACTGTCAACCAATACAACAATGAGATGCTGTGAGATTTAAACCCACGACTAGAGAGAGACTGTCAACCAATACAACAATGAGATGCTGTGAGATTTAAACCCACGACTAGAGAGAGACTGTCAACCAATACAACAATGAGATACTGTGAGATTTAAACCCACGACTAGAGAGAGAGACTGTCAACCAATACAACAATGAGATGCTGTGAGATTTAAACCCACGACTAGAGAGAGACTGTCAACCAATACAACAATGAGATGCTGTGAGATTTAAACCCACGACTAGAGAGAGACTGTCAACCAATACAACAATGAGATGCTGTGAGATTTAAACCCCACAACTAGAGAGAGACTGTCAACCAATACAACAATGAGATGCTGTGAGATTTAAACCCACGACTAGAGAGAGACTGTCAACCAATACAACAATGAGATACTGTGAGATTTAAACCCCACAACTAGAGAGAGACTGTCAACCAATACAACAATGAGATACTGTGAGATTTAAACCCCACAACTAGAGAGAGACTGTCAACCAATACAACAATGAGATACTGTGAGATTTAAACCCCACAACTAGAGAGAGACTGTCAACCAATACAACAATGAGATGCTGTGAGATTTAAACCCACGACTAGAGAGAGACTGTCAACCAATACAACAATGAGATGCTGTGAGATTTAAACCCACGACTAGAGAGAGACTGTCAACCAATACAACAATGAGATACTGTGAGATTTAAACCCACGACTAGAGAGAGAGACTGTCAACCAATACAACAATGAGATGCTGTGAGATTTAAACCCACGACTAGAGAGAGACTGTCAACCAATACAACAATGAGATACTGTGAGATTTAAACCCCACAACTAGAGAGAGACTGTCAACCAATACAACAATGAGATGCTGTGAGATGTAAACCCCACAACTAGAGAGAGACTGTCAACCAATACAACAATGAGATGCTGTGAGATTTAAACCCACGACTAGAGAGAGACTGTCAACCAATACAACAATGAGATACTGTGAGATTTAAACCCACGACTAGAGAGAGACTGTCAACCAATACAACAATGAGATGCTGTGAGATTTAAACCCACGACTAGAGAGAGACTGTCAACCAATACAACAATGAGATGCTGTGAGATTTAAACCCACGACTAGAGAGAGACTGTCAACCAATACAACAATGAGATACTGTGAGATTTAAAACCACGACTAGAGAGAGACTGTCAACCAATACAACAATGAGATGCTGTGAGATTTAAACCCACGACTAGAGAGAGACTGTCAACCAATACAACAATGAGATACTGTGAGATTTAAACCCACGACTAGAGAGAGACTGTCAACCAATACAACAATGAGATACTGTGAGATTTAAACCCACGACTAGAGAGAGAGACTGTCAACCAATACAACAATGAGATGCTGTGAGATTTAAACCCACGACTAGAGAGAGACTGTCAACCAATACAACAATGAGATACTGTGAGATTTAAACCCCACAACTAGAGAGAGACTGTCAACCAATACAACAATGAGATACTGTGAGATTTAAACCCACGACTAGAGAGAGAGACTGTCAACCAATACAACAATGAGATGCTGTGAGATTTAAACCCACGACTAGAGAGAGAGACTGTCAACCAATACAACAATGAGATACTGTGAGATTTAAAACCACGACTAGAGAGAGAGACTGTCAACCAATACAACAATGAGATGCTGTGAGATTTAAAACCACGACTAGAGAGAGACTGTCAACCAATACAACAATGAGATACTGTGAGATTTAAACCCACGACTAGAGAGAGAGACTGTCAACCAATACAACAATGAGATGCTGTGAGATTTAAACCCACGACTAGAGAGAGACTGTCAACCAATACAACAATGAGATACTGTGAGATTTAAACCCCACAACTAGAGAGAGACTGTCAACCAATACAACAATGAGATGCTGTGAGATTTAAACCCACGACTAGAGAGAGACTGTCAACCAATACAACAATGAGATGCTGTGAGATTTAAACCCACGACTAGAGAGAGACTGTCAACCAATACAACAATGAGATGCTGTGAGATTTAAACCCACGACTAGAGAGAGACTGTCAACCAATACAACAATGAGATACTGTGAGATTTAAACCCCACAACTAGAGAGAGACTGTCAACCAATACAACAATGAGATGCTGTGAGATTTAAACCCACGACTAGAGAGAGACTGTCAAGGAATTCAACAAAGAGATGCTGTTTTTATGAGTGACTTCATGTTTCAGTTCTTATTCAGAACTGTCAACACTTTGTATAGTCAACATTTTTCTAAGCCATAAAATGTGTTCACCCTACTTCCACTCACGCTACAACAAGCACTGCAGCAGTCAGTAATGAACGAGTAGGAAAGTGTCTCTATAGGCTTGTGTTGTTGTTATTATTAGAGGCTTGGGTCTTTTTTTAATATCAAGGAATATTTCACTTTCTCTGTTCATAGGAGTAACAACATGAGTTTGTGATGAGGCAGAAATAATGTGGTGCGACTCGAGTTTCACCATCAGCTGGAAGACGGTGTCCCTTTCTGGTCAGAGTCAGTGGAGGAAAGAGAGAGAGGAGGGACGTTGAGAGACGGACCCTCAGTCTGCTGCTCTCTCCCTCTGCTGAGACAGACTCTGTCTGCTGCTCTCTCCCTCTGCTGAGACTGACTCTCAGTCTGCTGCTCTCTCCCTCTGCTGATACTGACCCTCAGTCTGCTGCTCTCTCCCTCTGCTGAGACTGACCCTCAGTCTGCTGCGCTCTCCCTCTGCTGAGACTGACTCTCAGTCTGCTGCTCTCTCCCTCTGCTGAGACAGACTCTCAGTCTGCTGCTCTCTCCCTCTGCTGATACTGACCCTCAGTCTGCTGCTCTCTCCCTCTGCTGAGACAGACCCTCAGTCTGCTGCCTTCTCCCTCTGCTGAGACTGACCCTCAGTCTGCTGCTCTCTCCCTCTGCTGAGACAGACTCTGTCTGCTGCCTTCTCCCTCTGCTGAGACTGACCCTCAGTCTGCTGCTCTCTCCCTCTGCTGAGACTGACCCTCAGTCTGCTGCCTTCTCCCTCTGCTGAGACAGACTCTGTCTGCTGCTCTCTCCCTCTGCTGAGACAGACTCTGTCTGCTGCCTTCTCCCTCTGCTGAGACTGACTCTCAGTCTGCTGCTCTCTCCCTCTGCTGAGACTGACCCTCAGTCTGCTGCCTTCTCCCTCTGCTGAGACAGACTCTGTCTGCTGCTCTCTCCCTCTGCTGAGACAGACTCTGTCTGCTGCCTTCTCCCTCTGCTGAGACTGACTCTCAGTCTGCTGCTCTCTCCCTCTGCTGACACTGACCCTCAGTCTGCTGCTCTCTCCCTCTGCTGAGACGGACCCTCAGTCTGCTGCCCTCTCCCTCTGCTGAGACGGACCCTCAGTCTGCTGCTCTCTCCCTCTGCTGAGACAGACTCTGTCTGCTGCCTTCTCCCTCCGCTGAGACTGACCCTCAGTCTGCTGCTCTCTCCCTCCGCTGAGACGGACCCTCAGTCTGCTGCTCTCTCCCTCTGCTGAGACAGACTCTGTCTGCTGCTCTCTCCCTCTGCTGAGACTGACTCTCAGTCTGCTGCTCTCTCCCTCTGCTGAGACTGACCCTCAGTCTGCTGCTCTCTCCCTCTGCTGAGACGGACCCCTCAGTCTGCTGCTTTCACCCTCTGCTGAGACAGACCCTCAGTCTGCTGCTCTCTCCCTCTGCTGAGACGGACCCCTCAGTCTGCTGCTTTCACCCTCTGCTGAGACAGACCCTCAGTCTGCTGCTCTCTCCCTCTGCTGATACTGACCCTCAGTCTGCTGCTCTCTCCCTCTGCTGAGACGGACACTCAGTCTGCTGCTCTCTCCCTCTGCTGAGACGGACCCTCAGTCTGCTGCTTTCACCCTCTGCTGAGACTGACCCTCAGTCTGCTGCTCTCTCCCTCTGCTGAGACGGACCCCTCAGTCTGCTGCTTTCACCCTCTGCTGAGACAGACCCTCAGTCTGCTGCTCTCTCCCTCTGCTGATACTGACCCTCAGTCTGTTGCTCTCTCCTTCTGCTGAGACTGACCCTCAGTCTGCTGCTCTCTCCCTCCTCTGAGACTAACCATCAGTCTGCTGCTCTCTCCCTCTGCTGAGACAGACTCTGTCTGCTGCTCTCTCCCTCTGCTGAGACAGACTCTGTCTGCTGCTCTCTCCCTCTGCTGAGACGGACCCCTCAGTCTGCTGCTCTCTCCCTCTGCTGAGACTGACCCTCAGTCTGCTGCACTCTCCCTCTGCTGAGACTGACCCTCAGTCTGCTGCTCTCTCCCTCCTCTGAGACTAACCATCAGTCTGCTGCTCTCTCCCTCTGCTGAGACTAACCCTCAGTCTGCTGCTCTCTCCCTCTGCTGAGACTGACCCTCAGTCTGCCGCTCTCTCCCTCTGCTGAGACTGACCCTCAGTCTGCTGCACTCTCCCTCTGCTGAGACTGACCCTCAGTCTGCTGCTCTCTCCCTCCTCTGAGACTAACCATCAGTCTGCTGCTCTCTCCCTCTGCTGAGACTAACCCTCAGTCTGCTGCTCTCTCCCTCCGCTGAGACTGACCCGCAGTCTGCTGCTCTCTCCCTCTGCTGAGACAGACCCTCAGTCTGCTGCTCTCTCCCTCTGCTGAGACTGACCCTCAGTCTGCTGCTCTCTCCCTCTGCTGAGATGGATCCTCAGCCTGCTGCTCTCTCCCTCCGCTGAGACTCACCCTCAGTCTGCTGCTCTCTCCCTGCTCTGAGACTAACCATCAGTCTGCTGCTCTCTCCCTCTGCTGAGACTAACCCTCAGTCTGCTGCTCTCTCCCTCTGCTGAGACTGACTGCTCTCTCCCTCAGTCTGCTGCTCTCTCCTTCTGCTGCTCTCTCCTTCTGCTGCTCTCTCCCACAGTCTGCTGCTCTCTCCTTCTACTGCTCTCTCCCTCCTCTGAGACTAACCATCAGTCTGCTGCTCTCTCCTTCTGCTGCTCTCTCCCTCAGTCTGCTGCTCTCTCCCTCTGCTGAGACTGACTGCTCTCTCCCTCAGTCTGCTGCTCTCTCCTTCTGCTGCTCTCTCCTTCTGCTGCTCTCTCCCTCAGTCTGCTGCTCTCTCCTTCTGCTGCTCTCTCCCTCAGTCTGCTGCTCTCTCCTTCTGCTGCTCTCTCCCTCAGTCTGCTGCTCTCTCCCTCAGTCTGCTGCTCAATCCTTCTGCTGCTCTCTCCCTCCCTCCTTGTTTTTTTTTTTTTTTTTTAATGGCCCGAACAACAATGCAAAGCCAATATGCGGTGATAATGCATTGGGCCTAAGGCTTACTGCACAAACCTCATTGATCAATAACTGTTTTTATTGGTTAATGTTGCGTAGGCTTACGTTTTATTTACGTCATGTAAAAAAACGAATCTGAGCTGTAAAAGTGATCTTGACTCAGAAGAGGTTGGTCACCATTGTTCTAGAGTTTTCCCTGTTAACACTATCATCATTTCCCTTTACTGTGGCAAGTGTGATTGTGTCAACACAATATAAGACACTTTCAGTGGAACAAAAACAAACTATGCAAAAGATTGTGTTGTCGGCAGAACACATTGGAGTAGGATTCTATCGCATTGACACGCACTACTCAGCTGTACTCCACACAGATCGGTGCGCCATAACCAATCAGATCTGCAGTAGGCCTATATGCAAATAGACCAGTGCCATATATGGATCTGTGCCATTTACTCTGAACTGGACTGTGTTTACAGCATGAGCGGCCGTGACTAGATGAACTGGACTGTGTTTACAGCATGAGCGGTCGTGACTAGATGAACTGGACTGTGTTTACAGCATGAGCGGCCGTGACTAGATGAACTGGACTGTGTTTACAGCATGAGTGGTCGTGACTAGATGAACTGGACTGTGTTTACAGCATGAGCGGTCGTGAGTTGATGAACTGGACTGTGTTTACAGCATGAGCGGTCGTGAGTAGATGAACTGGACTGTGTTTACAGGATGAGCGGTCGTGACTAGATGAACTGGACTGTGTTTACAGCATGAGCGGCCGTGACTAGATGAACTGGACTGTGTTTACAGCATGAGCGGCCGTGACTAGATGAACTGGACTGTGTTTACAGCATGAGCGGCCGTGACTAGATGAACTGGACTGTGTTTACAGCATGAGCGGTCGTGAGTTGATGAACTGGACTGTGTTTACAGCATGAGCGGTCGTGACTAGATGAACTGGACTGTGTTTACAGCATGAGCGGTCGTGACTAGATGAACTGGACTGTGTTTACAGCATGAGCGGTCGTGACTAGATGAACTGGACTGTGTTTACAGCATGACCGATCGTGACTAGATGAACTGGACTGTGTTTACAGCATGAGCGGTCGTGACTAGATGAACTGGACTGTGTTTACAGCATGAGCGGCCGTGACTAGATGAACTGGACTGTGTTTACAGCATGAGCGGTCGTGACTAGATGAACTGGACTGTGTTTACAGCATGAGCGGCCGTGACTAGATGAACTGGACTGTGTTTACAGCATGAGCGGTCGTGACTAGATGAACTGGACTGTGTTTACAGCATGAGCGGTCGTGAGTTGATGAACTGGACTGTGTTTACAGCATGAGTGGTCGTGAGTTGATGAACTGGACTGTGTTTACAGCATGAGCGGCCGTGACTAGATGAACTGGACTGTGTTTACAGCATGAGCGGTCGTGAGTAGATGAACTGGACTGTGTTTACAGCATGAGCGGCCGTGACTAGATGAACTGGACTGTGTTTACAGCATGAGTGGCCGTGACTAGATGAACTGGACTGTGTTTACAGCATGAGTGGTCGTGACTAGATGAACTGGACTGTGTTTACAGCATGAGCGGTCGTGAGTTGATGAACTGGACTGTGTTTACAGCATGAGCGGTCGTGAGTAGATGAACTGGACTGTGTTTACAGCATGAGCGGTCGTGACTAGATGAACTGGACTGTGTTTACAGCATGAGCGGCCGTGACTAGATGAACTGGACTGTGTTTACAGGATGAGCGGTCGTGACTAGATGAACTGGACTGTGTTTACAGCATGAGCGGTCGTGACTAGATGAACTGGACTGTGTTTACAGCATGAGTGGTCGTGACTAGATGAACTGGACTGTGTTTACAGCATGAGTGGCCGTGACTAGATGAACTGGACTGTGTTTACAGCATGAGTGGTCGTGACTAGATGAACTGGACTGTGTTTACAGCATGAGTGGTCGTGACTAGATGAACTGGACTGTGTTTACAGCATGAGCGGTCGTGAGTAGATGAACTGGACTGTGTTTACAGCATGAGCGGTCGTGACTAGATGAACTGGACTGTGTTTACAGCATGAGCGGCCGTGACTAGATGAACTGGACTGTGTTTACAGGATGAGCGGTCGTGACTAGATTAACTGGACTGTGTTTACAGCATGAGCGGTCGTGACTAGATGAACTGGACTGTGTTTACAGCATGAGTGGTCGTGACTAGATGAACTGGACTGTGTTTACAGCATGAGTGGCCGTGACTAGATGAACTGGACTGTGTTTACAGCATGAGCGGTCGTGAGTTGATGAACTGGACTGTGTTTACAGGATGAGCGGTCGTGACTAGATGAACTGGACTGTGTTTACAGCATGAGCGGTCGTGAGTTGATGAACTGGACTGTGTTTACAGGATGAGCGGTCGTGACTAGATGAACTGGACTGTGTTTACAGCATGAGCGGTCGTGACTAGATGAACTGGACTGTGTTTACAGCATGAGCGGTCGTGAGTTGATGAACTGGACTGTGTTTACAGCATGAGTGGTCGTGACTAGATGAACTGGACTGTGTTTACAGCATGAGTGGTCGTGACTAGATGAACTGGACTGTGTTTACAGCATGAGCGGCCGTGACTAGATGAACTGGACTGTGTTTACAGCATGAGTGGCCGTGACTAGATGAACTGGACTGTGTTTACAGCATGAGTGGTCGTGACTAGATGAACTGGACTGTGTTTACAGCATGAGCGGTCGTGAGTTGATGAACTGGACTGTGTTTACAGCATGAGTGGTCGTGAGTAGATGAACTGGACTGTGTTTACAGCATGAGTGGTCGTGACTAGATGAACTGGACTGTGTTTACAGCATGAGTGGTCGTGACTAGATGAACTGGACTGTGTTTACAGGATGAGCGGTCGTGACTAGATGAACTGGACTGTGTTTACAGCATGAGCGGTCGTGACTAGATGAACTGGACTGTGTTTACAGCATGAGTGGTCGTGACTAGATGAACTGGACTGTGTTTACAGCATGAGCGGTCGTGAGTAGATGAACTGGACTGTGTTTACAGCATGAGCGGTCGTGACTAGATGAACTGGACTGTGTTTACAGCATGAGCGGTCGTGACTAGATGAACTGGACTGTGTTTACAGCATGAGCGGTCGTGAGTTGATGAACTGGACTGTGTTTACAGCATGAGTGGTCGTGACTAGATGAACTGGACTGTGTTTACAGCATGAGTGGTCGTGACTAGATGAACTGGACTGTGTTTACAGCATGAGCGGTCGTGACTAGATGAACTGGACTGTGTTTACAGCATGAGCGGCCGTGACTAGATGAACTGGACTGTGTTTACAGCATGAGTGGCCGTGACTAGATGAACTGGACTGTGTTTACAGCATGAGTGGTCGTGACTAGATGAACTGGACTGTGTTTACAGCATGAGCGGTCGTGACTAGATGAACTGGACTGTGTTTACAGCATGAGCGGCCGTGACTAGATGAACTGGACTGTGTTTACAGCATGAGTGGTCGTGACTAGATGAACTGGACTGTGTTTACAGCATGAGCGGTCGTGAGTAGATGAACTGGACTGTGTTTACAGCATGAGCGGTCGTGACTAGATGAACTGGACTGTGTTTACAGCATGAGCGGCCGTGACTAGATGTGCTTGTTTTGAGCGAGACCTGAGTGTAGCCATGTATGAACATTTTGTTCATATCCTTTGCTAGTTAGTGAGTTATTAGCCAAGTTATAAATAATTTGTAGTCAGCAATAGAGGAGTGATTGTTTCCTACAAGAGCACAAAACATTTCTAGACATCTTTGAAAAGTGAGTCAGGTAAAGAGCTTTGTATTTTGAGACAGGCTTGAATAAGCTAAGTAGCCAATAGGCAGAGGGTAGCATAATTTGTCTGATTCTCTGTAATAATTGTATGGGAATAGGAGTGCATTTAATTTTGTAAAGTGGTTTCTTGCATCAAACAACACAACAGCATTTTCAGTCACCTCCTTGTCTGAAGGACAAGTGGATAAACAGGTTCATGTGAAGCCGTGCATGTTTTTTTTCAATAGTCTCATGGAATGTAGGTCTACATTGAACACCACACATTGGCTGCTACTGTAGGCTGAATGATAGAACAGCTATTTCCGTGGTAAAATGTTATGGGATACATTTATCCATTGTTTTTGATTGCAGGCCACTCTGGTAGGCCTACATTATGATCAAATAGCCACAGTAGCCTACTCGTCCACTGTTAAAACTGTAACTTAAAGCAGGTACAGCCTCAGTGTTCACAGTAAACCTGTAACTTAAAGCAGGTACAGCCTCAGTGTTCACAGTAAAACTGTAACTTAATGCAGGTACAGCCTCAGTGTTCACAGTAAAACTGTAACTTAAAGCAGGTACAGCCTCAGTGTTCACAGTAAACCTGTAACTTAAAGCAGGTTCAGCCTCAGTGTTCACAGTAAACCTGTAACTTAAAGCAGGTACAGCCTCAGTGTTCACAGTAAAACTGTAACTGAAAGCAGGTACAGCCTCAGTGTTCACAGTAAAACTGTAACTTAAAGCAGGTACAGCCTCAGTGTTCACAGTAAAACTGTAACTTAAAGGGGCTACAGCCTCAGTGTTCACAGTAAACGCACGCGCTGGAAGTTGCACAGAATTTTAACAACGTTCAAGTTTGCGCTCAGCAGACCTGAAATTTGCTCAGTGATTTAAGAGATTAGAGGGAACATTGGGCAGGACCAAATCGGAGAGATGGAGCCAACCCATGTAATACTTTGTAGGTTAGCAGTAAAACCTTAATCTGCCCTGGCCTTGACAGGAAGGCCCTGAAGTAATATGATCACATGGGTTTGGTGGGTTCTTGTCAAGATTTCTAGCAGCTGTATGTAGCAGGGGCTGAATTTTATTTAGTGCTTTATCCGGGAAGCCGGACAAGGATGTCCTTGTGGCGGGCCACTCCTTGTGGCGGGCCACTCCCTGTGGCGGGCCGGGCGCATGCACGCTGACTTCAGACGCCAGTTATACAGTGTTTCCTCCGACACATTGTTGCGGCTGGCTTCCGGTTTAAGCGAGCAGTTTGTCAAGAAGCAGTGCGTTGTGTTTCGGGGGATGCATGGCTCTCGACCTTCGCCTTTGCCGAGTCCGTATGGGAGTTTCAGCGATGGGACAAGACTGTAACTACCAATCACGATAAAGGGGTGATTAAAAATAAAATGACGGTACCACCATAATTGAGGCCTAGTAGACCCATACTGCCAAAAACCTAAATAGGTAAAGGGAAGGAGAACATGGGAACAAAGGGGTGTGTCCAGGAAAGGCTCCATAAGGCTTTTAAATACCTATGATAACCATAATGATAACCATAATGATAGAAAACAAAAAAAGATGAGTTCAAACATAATTCATAATGCAATATTTATAGTTATATTCAATGATAACATATTTCCATATTTTATATGGAACAAAACAATAAATATAGCACAAATAAAGACAATTTGAATTTGGCTCCAACACTAATCTTGATCGACACATGGAAACATAGCCCAAGGGGGGAGGGGGTTCTCCAATCTGACGGACCAAAGGCTACCGCCATATAGAATCGGAGAACCGACTAGGAGCATGGAATGTGTGTTTTAGAATGGCCTGCGAGAATAATCGAGGCCATTAAGATTCATTAATTCCGGATTAAATGTTTGGAGTGGGAAGTAACGACACAACGCACAGGTCGCGAACCTGGTGAAGTCCCTACTGATAGATCATCGGAAAAGGTTCGAATCAAGTGGCCACCTACCTGCAAGACAATAGTGTGGCAACAGTTTGACGAGAATACAGACAAGGTGCTGGAAGCAACAGCAAAGGGAGACGGAGGAGAGATAACTTAGCTTTATAGCAAATCCCTTTTGGAGTCACAAAGCAGCTACAGGACAGAAGCACAGTGGGAACCTGGTTTGTTCCAAAGAGGAGATTGACCATTACATTACACTGACAAGGAACAGGAGTTGGGGCAGTGTAACATCTTGATTAAACCCACCATCACCGGTCACAGAGTATTACGGGACAGAGTCAATGTGGAGGTTATATACAGGGTATTACGGTACAGAGTCAATGTGGAGGCTATATACAGGGTATTACGGTACAGAGTCAATGTGGAGGCTATATACAGGGTGTTACGGTACAGAGTCAATGTGCGGGGCCACTGGTTAGTCAATGTAACAAGTCTTCTGAAGCTGAGTGCTGGGGCCCCCGAAACCAAACCTGGCAGTGCTCTGGCTTGACCTTGCCAACGCCTGCAGATCGATCCCTCACAAGCTGTTGCAGACTACAATGACAAAACACCATGTCCCAGACAAAGTGGCAGACCTCATCAGGGTCAGTAACATCAGAGTGGTAGAGGAGGTGGGAATTATCCCAGGCTGCACCATCCCTGTGATCCTGTTTTTCCCTGGCGATTTAACATGATTATGAAGTCTGCTGAAGCTGATTGCCGGGGCCCCGAACCAAGTCTTGGGCAGCGACAACCACCAATCGGAGCCTTTATGGACAACCTGACAGTCACCACAGAGTCAGTGCCAGGAAGCAGGTGAATTCTGCAAGGGCTGGAGATGCTGATTGAATGGGCTTGAAGCCAACAAAATCAAGGTTGATGGTTTTGAAGAAGGGCAAGGTCGTAGACAGATTCCACTTCGCAGGGACACTGATCCCCACCGTCTCGGTTAAGCCAGTTAAGAGCCTTGGCCAGGTGTTTAACAGCAGCCTGAAGGACACAACATAAATCCAGGCCAATTGTCAGGACCTGGAGAAGCTAGCTGAGAGAGGTTGACTGGTCAGGAATGCCCGGCAAGTTAAAAGCATGGATGTATCAGCATGGCATCCTCCCAAGAATACTCTGGCCTCTGCTCATCTACGAAGTCCCCATCTACACTGTCAAGAGTGAGGAAGGTCTGTGTTAGAGGAGAGGTCCAGCAGAGCAGTGGGAATGAGACGGCAAGGTGCCTGGACGAGGCGGCAGCAGGAGGTGGACAGGAAAGTCTTGTAGACTGACCCTTGGCAGGCAGAACCACACCGCATTAAGTTATTGATCCAGGGGGTGCATGATGTCCTACCCAGCTCATCAAACCTGTTCTGCAGGGGGCAAAGTGGAAACTCCTGCATGCCCGTTATGCTCCAAGAGAGGGACCTTGGAGCTCATCGTAAGCTTCTGTCCTGAAGCTCTGAGGCCGTTATCGCTGGCGCCATGTCCAGGTTCTCAAGCCCGTCACAGAAGCAATCTGCAGAGGAATCGGCAACAGTCAGAGAGCTCGGCCCAACAGTCAGAATTTCACTTTGGTTCGAGCTGGAACGCAGCCAGGCTCAAAATCCAAACCACCAGCAGGGGTCCTAGCTACCCCTAGCTACTCCTAGCTACTCCTAGCTACTGCTAGCTACTCCTAGCTACTCCTAGCTACTGCTCAGGACTGGCAGCTGACCGCAGACCTATTCCCCTTTTTTACATATTGCTCTCCGTTTGAGGCTCTGGCCTAAATTAGTGCTTTAATTAAAGGTGCCATTTGGGATGCAGACCTCCTGTCTGGGCTCAGGCTCTCCTCAGGCAGCACCTGGTCTGTAAAACACCGGTGGATAATAATAGCCTATGAACTAACATCTGGAAAACTGGGGTGTATTCACCCGGAAGCAAATGGGCTAGGTTACAGCGGAGGTTGTTCCCATAGCAACTGTGGCCTGTAAAACGGTAGGGGCCCGTCCCAAATGACACCCTATTTCCTATATAGTGCACTGCTTTAGACCAGAGCCCTATGGAACCCTATTCCCTATATAGTGCACTACTTTAGACCAGAGCCCTATGGAACCCTATTCCCTATATAGTGCACTACTTTAGACCAGAACCCTATGGCACCCTATTCCCTACATAGTGCACTACTTTTGACCAGGGCCCAATAGGGTGCCATTTGGGACACAACCGTACTAATTATGTTGCTATTTACTTGTTTTCTGCTGCTAGGACCTGAGTCTGCCCAATGGGACGCCGGTGGAGACATCTAGTCCCGCCTCCTCATCTTCCCTCCTGAACCGGCTGCAGCTGGATGACGACCTGGATGGAGAGACACGTGACCTCTTTGTTACCGTCGAAGACCCGAAGAAGCACGTCTCCACTATGGAGACCTACATCACCTACATGGTCGCCACTAAGGTAGGTCCGCCCAGGAGATGTGGAAAATACTACCTGTAATGTGGATGGAAGCACTGAACAAAAATAAAAACACAAACATGTAAAGTGTTGATCCCATGTTTCACGAGCTGAAAAAAAATATCCCTGAAATGTTCCATTATGCACATTTTGTTCACAAATTTGTTTACATCCATGTTAATGAGCATTTCTCCTCTGCCAAGATAATCCGACCACCTGACAGGTGTGGCATATCAAGAAGCCGATTAAACAGCATGATCATTACACAGGTGCACCTTGTACTGGGGACAATAAATTGGCACTCTAAAATGTTTTTAGAGTGCCCTTACATTCAATGAGCATTCTTACAATTAGAATTCTGTGTTATATTGTCATCCAATAGACCGACCGACTCATCCAATAGACCGAGCGACTCATCCAATAGACCGAGCGACTCATCCAATAGGCCGAGCGACTCATCCAATAGGCCGAGCGACTCATCCAATAGGCCCAGCGACTCATCCAATAGGCCGAGCGACTCATCCAATAGGCCGAGCGACTCATCCAATAGGCCGAGCGACTCATCCAATAGGCCGAGCGACTCATCCAATAGGCCGAGCGACTCATCCAATAGACCAACTTAGCGAGGGGACTGTGCTATTTCCTTAATTTCTTCCTCCTCATTTCCCTCCTGATCAGATGTCCAATCTAAACACCAAGACTGCTAATTGGAAAATCCTCCAAACCAGGGAAGTTGTGGAATGCAGACCCAAGCTGTTGTGCTGACCGTGGGAAGATGTTTTGCGTGGGGGTTGCTGAGGAGTATTATAATGGCCTGGGGCTGTTCTTCATGGTTCGGCCCCTTTGTTCCAGTGAAGGGAAATCTTAACGCTACAGCATACAATGACATTCTAGATGATTCTGTGCTTCCAAATTTGTGGCAACAGTTTGGTGAAGGCCCTTTCCTGTTTCAACATGACAATGCCTCCGTGCACAAAGTACGTTTGTTGAGATCGGTGTGGAAAAACTTGACTGTCCTGCACAGAGCCCTGACCTCAACCCCATCGAACACCTTTGGGTTGAATTGGAACGCTGACTGCGAGCCAGGCCTAATCAGCCAACATCAGTGCCCGACCTCACTAATGCTCTTGTGGTTGAATAGAAGCTAGTCCCCGCAGAAAAGTTCCAACATCTAGTGGTAATCTTTCCCAGAAGAGTGGAGGCTGTTATATCCGAGCAGGTGTCCACATACTTTAGGTCATGTGGTATACGTTACACATCAAATCACATTTTATTTGTCACATGCGCCGAATACTGTACTCTATATCATCGACTGTATCCTTATGTAATACATGTATCACTAGCCACTTTAACTATGCCACTTTGTTTACATACTCATCTCATATGTATATACTGTACTCGATACCATCTACTGTATCTTGCCTATGCTGCTCTGTACCATCACTCATTCATATATCCTTATGTACATATTCTTTATCCCCTTACACTGTGTACAAGACAGTAGTTTTGGAATTGTTAGTTAGATTACTTGTTATTACTGCATTGTCGGAACTAGAAGCACAAGCATTTCGCTACACTCGCATTAACATCTGCTAACCATGTGTATGTGACAAATAAAATTTGATTTGATTTGAATACAACAGTGAAATGCCCTTTAACCAACAATGCAGTTTTTAACAAAAAAGTAAGAGATAAGAATAACAAATAATTAAAGAGCAGCAAAAAAATAACAATAGCAAGGCCAATAGAGAGTCAATGTGGAGGCTATATACAGGGTATTACGGTACAGAGTCAATGTGGAGGCTATATACAGGGTATTACGGTACAGAGTCAATGTGGAGGCTATATACAGGGTATTACGGTACAGAGTCAATGTGGAGGCTATATACAGGGTGTTACGGTACAGAGTCAATGTGGAGGCTATATACAGGGTATTACGGTACAGAGTCAATGTGGAGGCTATATACAGGGTGTTACGGTACAGAGTCAATGTGGAGGCTATATACAGGGTGTTACGGTACAGAGTCAAAGTGGATGCTATATACAGGGGGTATTACGGTACAGAGTCAATGTGGAGGCTATATACAGGGGGTACCGGTACAGAGTCAATGTGGAGGCTATATACAGGGTGTTACGGTACAGAGTCAATGTGGAGGCTATATACAGGGGGTACCGGTACAGAGTCAATGTGGAGGCTATATACAGGGTGTTACGGTACAGAGTCAATGTGGAGGCTATATACAGGGGGTACTGGTACAGAGTCAATGTGGAGGCTATATACAGGGTGTTACGGTACAGAGTCAATGTGGAGGCTATATACAGGGGGTACCGGTACAGAGTCAATGTGGAGGCTATATACAGGGGGTACCGGTACAGAGTCAATGTGGAGGCTATATACAGGTGGTACCGGTACAGAGTCAATGTGGAGGCTATATACAGGGTATTACGGTACAGAGTCAATGTGGAGGCTATATACAGGGGGTACCGGTACAGAGTCAATGTGGAGGCTATATACAGGGGGTACCGGTACAGAGTCAATGTGGAGGCTATATACAGGGGGTACCGGTACAGAGTCAATGTGGAGGCTATATACAGGGTATTACGGTACAGAGTCAATGTGGAGGCTATATACAGGGTATTACGGTACAGAGTCAATGTGGAGGCTATATACAGGGGGTACCGGTACAGAGTCAATGTGGAGGCTATATACAGGTGGTACCGGTACAGAGTCAATGTGGAGGCTATATACAGGTGGTACCGGTACAGAGTCAATGTGGAGGCTATATACAGGTGGTACTGGTACAGAGTCAGTGTGGAGGCTATATACAGGGGGTACCGGTACAGAGTCAATGTGGAGGCTATATACAGGGTGTTACGGTACAGAGTCAATGTGGAGGCTATATACAGGGTGTTACGGTACAGAGTCAATGTGGAGGCTATATACAGGGTATTACGGTACAGAGTCAATGTGGAGGCTATATACAGGGTATTACGGTACAGAGTCAATGTGGAGGCTATATACAGGGGGTACCGGTACAGAGTCAATGTGGAGGCTATATACAGGGTGTTACGGTACAGAGTCAATGTGGAGGCTATATACAGGGGGTACCGGTACAGAGTCAATGTGGAGGCTATATACAGGGTATTACGGTACAGAATCAATGTGGAGGCTATATACAGGGGGTACCGGTACAGAGTCAATGTGGAGGCTATATACAGGGTATTACGGTACAGAGTCAATGTGGAGGCTATATACAGGGGGTACCGGTACAGAGTCAATGTGGAGGCTATATACAGGGTATTACGGTACAGAGTCAATGTGGAGGCTATATACAGGGGGTACCGGTACAGAGTCAATGTGGAGGCTATATACAGGGTATTACGGTACAGAATCAATGTGGAGGCTATATACAGGGTATTACGGTACAGAGTCAATGTGGAGGCTATATACAGGGTATTACGTTACAGAGTCAATGTGGAGGCTATATACAGGGTGTTACTGTACAGAGTCAATGTGGAGGCTATATACAGGGGGTACCGGTACAGAGTCAATGTGGAGGCTATATACAGGGGGTACAAATCTTTTCAGTCTCTTGAGGGGGAATAGGTTTTGTTGTGCCCTCTTCACGACTGTCTTGGTGTGCTTGGACCATGTTAGTTTGTTGGTGATGTGGACGCCAAGGAACTTGAAGCTCTCAACCTGCTCCACTACAGCCCCGTTGATGAGAATGGGGGCGTGCTCAGTCCTCCTTTTCCTGTAGTCCACAATCATCTCCTTTGTCTTGATCCCGTTGAGTTTGTTGTACGGTCAGGTCTCTGACCTCCTGACCTCCTCATCATTGTTGTTGATCAGGCCTACCACTGTTTTCATCGGCAAACTTAATGATGGTGTTGGAGTCGTGCCTGGCCGTGCAGTCATGAGTGAACAGGGCGTACAGGAGGGGACTTAGCACGCACCCCTGAGGGGCCCCCATGTTAAGGATCAGCGTGGCGGATGTGTTGTTACCTACCCT
This sequence comes from Oncorhynchus mykiss, assembly GCF_057628025.1. Taxonomy (NCBI): domain Eukaryota; kingdom Metazoa; phylum Chordata; class Actinopteri; order Salmoniformes; family Salmonidae; genus Oncorhynchus; species Oncorhynchus mykiss. The sequence goes on along the minus strand of NC_143033.1, from coordinate 3,900,581 downwards.
TACCACCTGGGGGCAGCCCGTCAGGAGGTCCAGGATCCAGTTGCAGAGGGAGGTGTTTTGTCCCAGGGTCCGTAGCTTCGTAATGAGCTTTGAAGACACTATGGTGTTGAATGCTGAGCTGTAGTCAATGAAAGCATTCTCAGGTAGGTGTTCCTTTTATCCAGGTGCGAAAGGGCATTCTGGATTTCAATAGAGAGTGCGTCATCTGTGGATCTGTTGGGGCAGTATGCAAATTGGAAGACGTCTAGGGTTTCTGGGATGATGGTGTTGATGTGAGCCATGACCAGCCTTTCAAAGTACTTCATGGCTACAGACGTGATTGCTACGGGTTGGTAGTCATTAAGGCAGGTTACCTTAGAGTTCTTGGGCACAGGGACTATGGTGGTCTGCTTAAAACATGCTGGTATTACAGACTCAGACAGGGAGAGGTTGAAAATGTTGGTTGCCAGTTGGTCAGCGCATGCTTAGAGTACACGTCCTGGTAATCCGTCTGGCCCTTCGGCCTTGTGAATGTTGCCCTGTTTGAAAGTCTTACTCGCATCGGCTACGGAGAGCGTGATGAGACAGTCGTCCGTCACACAGTTGTCCGGGAACAGCTGATGCTCTCATATCATGATTTGGACGGAAGGTTGTTGGAGCGCCGCAGTGATGCATCTCTCCAACAGCACCCAGGAGAGGAGCGCTGGGATTGGACGATATCAATATTTATGCTTATTACAGGGCGGCATCACCTAAAAAGCCCATATGTCATTGGTTGAGAGAAATTGTCATTGTTTCTTGGCAGTATTCTGTGAGGTTTTATTCTCGTTGGATCAGGGTTAGGGTTAGGGGTTAGGTAACACAGTGTAACCCACTCTCTCTCTCTCCCAGACAACGCGGGTGGAGTTTGACCTACCAGAGTACCCTGTTAGGCGTTAAGGTCAGTGTTAGGGTTAGGTAACACAGTGTAACCAACTCTCTCTCTCTCTCCAGACAACGCGGGTGGAGTTTGACCTACCAGAGTACCCTGTTATGCGTTAAGGTCAGTGTTAGGGTTAGGTAACACAGTGTAACCCACTCTCTCTCTCTCTCCAGACAACGCGGGTGGAGTTTGACCTACCAGAGTACTCTGTCAGGAGGCGCTACCAGGACTTTGACTGGCTCAGGACCAAGCTGGAGGACACTCAGCCCACACATCTCATACCAGTAAGTTAACCCTAACCCTAGACTACACATCTCATACCAGTAAGTTAACCCTGACCCCTAACCCTAGACTACACATCTCATACCAGTAAGTTAACCCTGACCCCTAACCCTAGACTACACATCTCATACCAGTAAATTAACCCTGACCCCTAACCCTAGACTACACATCTCATACCAGTAAATTAACCCTGACCCCTAACCCTAGACTACAGATCTCATACCAGTAAGTTAACCCTGACCCCTAACCCTAGACTACACATCTCATACCAGTAAGTTAACCCTAACCCCTAACCCTAGACTACACATCTCATACCAGTAAGCTAACCCTAACCCCTAACCCTAGACTACACATCTCATACCAGTAAGTTATGTATAAGCGTAACTGGTAGGATCTGAACCCCTGTTTCCCCACTCGGAAAACCAATGTCTTAACCAAGAGGAATGACTCTCTCCTCTCTCTCTCTCTCTCTTTCTATTTCTCTCTCTTCTCTCTCTCTCTCTGCCCCCTCTCTCTCTCTCTCTGCCCCCTATTTCTCTCTCTCTCTGCCCCCTATTTCTATTTCTCTCCTCTCTCTCTCTCTCTCTGCCCCCTATCTCTCTCTCTCTCTGCCCCCTCCAGCCCCTCCCTGAGAAGTTTGTGATGAAGGGGGTGGTGGACCGGTTCTCTGAGGAGTTTGTTGAGACGAGAAGGAAGGCTCTGGATAAGTTCCTGAAGAGAGTGGCTGACCATCCTGTCCTGTCGTTCAACGAACACTTCAATGCCTTCCTCTCTGCTAAAGTATGTTATAGGCTTGGGCAGTATACCGTATATACTCTATACCAGGGTATTTGGAAATAGCAACGGGATAATTTTTCAATCATGTTAATTGTGCCATTTTTTGTGATATATATATATATATATATATTTTTATTTTTTTAATTTTTTATATTCATTTGAATATTTGTAGTTACTTTTTAAGTAAATACCTGCAGTCAGAGGTCTAAAATGCATCTAATATATATTATATATATATATATACCAATTAGGTTAATTTGGGTGCACTGTGACTATGGAAAACATCTCTCAGATAATAATAAGGCTTGGTTGTACCATTGTTTCTGAATGAGAAACAAGCGAGTGCAGATTCGTTAGCGTCACGGTTACACCATGACGACAGCGATGCTGCTTTTAAACAAACCATGTTGAAACATCTGACCCAGATTACCAGCACAGCATTGTATCTCCCTATAGCAGATTACCAGCACAGCATTGTATCTCCCTATAGCAGATTACCAGCACAGCATTTTATCTCCCTATAGCAGATTACCAACACAGCATTTTATCTTCCTATAGCAGATTACCAGCACAGCATTTTATCTCCCTATAGCAGATTACCAGCACAGCATTTTATCTCCCTATAGCAGATTACCAGCACAGCATTTTATCTCCCTATAGCAGATTACCAACACAGCATTTTATCTTCCTATAGCAGATTACCAGCACAGCATTTTATCTCCCTATAGCAGATTACCAGCACAGCATTTTATCTTCCTATAGCAGATTACCAGCACAGCATTTTATCTCCCTATAGCAGATTACCAGCACAGCATTGTATCTCCCTATAGCAGATTACCAGCACAGCATTGTATCTCCCTATAGCAGATTACCAGCACAGCATTGTATCTCCCTATAGCAGATTACCAGCACAGCATTGTATCTCCCTATAGCAGATTACCAGCACAGCATTGTATCTCCCTATAGCAGATTACCAGCACAGCATTTTATCTCCCTATAGCAGATTACCAGCACAGCATTGTATCTCCCTATAGCAGATTACCAGCACAGCATTGTATCTCCCTATAGCAGATTACCAGCACAGCATTTTATCTCCCTATAGCAGATTACCAGCACAGCATTGTATCTCCCTATAGCAGATTACCAGCACAGCATTTTATCTCCCTATAGCAGATTACCAACACAGCATTTTATCTCCCTATAGCAGATTACCAGCACAGCATTGTATCTCCCTATAGCAGATTACCAGCACAGCATTTTATCTCCCTATAGCAGATTACCAGCACAGCATTTTATCTCCCTATAGCAGATTACCAGCACAGCATTTTATCTCCCTATAGCAGATTACCAGCACAGCATTTTATCTCCCTATAGCAGATTACCAGCACAGCATTTTATCTCCCTATAGCAGATTACCAGCACAGCATTTTATCTCCCTATAGCAGATTACCAGCACAGCATTGTATCTCCCTATAGCAGATTACCAGCACAGCATTTTATCTCCCTATAGCAGATTACCAGCACAGCATTTTATCTCCCTATAGCAGATTACCAGCACAGCATTTTATCTCCCTATAGCAGATTACCAGCACAGCATTTTATCTCCCTATAGCAGATTACCAACACAGCATTGTATCTCCCTATAGCAGATTACCAGCACAGCATTTTATCTCCCTATAGCAGATTGCCAACACAGCATTGTATCTCCCTATAGCAGATTACCAGCACAGCATTGTATCTCCCTATAGCAGATTACCAGCACAGCATTGTATCTCCCTATAGCAGATTACCAGCACAGCATTGTATCTCCCTATAGCAGATTACCAACACAGCATTTTATCTCCCTATAGCAGATTACCAGCACAGCATTGTATCTCCCTATAGCAGATTACCAGCACAGCATTGTATCTCCCTATAGCAGATTACCAGCACAGCATTGTATCTCCCTATGGCAGATTACCAGCACAGCATTGTATCTCCCTATAGCAGATTACCAGCACAGCATTTTATCTCCCTATAGCAGATTGCCAGCACAGCATTGTATCTCCCTATAGCAGATTACCAGCACAGCATTGTATCTCCCTATAGCAGATTACCAGCACAGCATTGTATCTCCCTATAGCAGATTACCAGCACAGCATTGTATCTCCCTATGGCAGATTACCAGCACAGCATTGTATCTCCCTATAGCAGATTACCAGCACAGCATTTTATCTCCCTATAGCAGATTACCAGCACAGCATTGTATCTCCCTATGGCAGATTACCAGCACAGCATTTTATCTCCCTATAGCAGATTGCCAGCACAGCATTTCACATTCATAAACAATGTCGTGGGCCGTTCTGAACCTACTCAAGCGTCAAAGTTGTTAACCATTTGTTGACACTTTGTTCAGCCCTGTTACCCCATTGACTAGCTAGTTAATAACCTGGTAATTTGACCAATAGAGGAAGAGGGATAGTTTCTTCAGGAAATCAATGATCACAGCAATGAATGAATGACTGATCTCTTGCATGTTGTCATCACAAACCTGACGTTTTTAAAGAGACCGTGTACAAATATCAAGTCCATATCCCAATCTCTCTGTCCATGGCTTAAGAAAAGGGCATATTTCGTTAGCTACCTACTGCAGGACATCAATACAAGCAGAGCAGAAAATAAAATGATGTTTAGGATTTGATTGGTGTGAAGCCAAATCCAACCTGGCCTCCCATGGGGGCCATTTTGCTGGATTTGATTGGTGTGAAGCCAAATCCAACCTATCCTCCCTTGGGGGTGTTTTGCTAGATTTGATTGGTGTGAAGCCAAATCCAACCTATCCTCCCTTGGGGGGCATTTTGCTGTATTTGATTGGTGTGTAGCCAAATCCAACCTAGCCTCCCTTGGGGGGCATTTTGCTGTATTTGATTGGGGTGAAGCCAAATCCAACCTGGCCACCCTTAGGGATGTTTTGCTGCACCAGGACAACCCATTATTTTATTTTTACAAATGTATCAAGTAAGGCCAAATGCTTTCTGGCATCAATCAATCAAATGAGACAGAGGGGTGCTGTTTCACTGTCCATACAGCATCAGATACATGGTCTACACATATTGAGACAGAGATGCTGTTTCACTGTCCAGACAGCATCAGATACATGGTCTACACATACTGAGACAGAGAGGTGCTGTTTCACTGTCCAGACAGCATCAGAAACATGGTCTACACATACTGAGACAGCATCAGATACACGGTCTACACATACTGAGACATTCTTCTCTTCTACCATGAAACTCTTCCCATGTCCGTAAAATACAAGAGATGTGTTTTCTGCCAATATACCAGATAAAATAATGATTAATAAACAACTCTTAAGCGGGCCACATTATGTTTCTGCTGTTAGACCTACTGGTAGCTGGCGATCTGCCCGTTGAAGACCCCAGATCTAGCTGGTTAGCTTAGCTGGCGATCTGCCTGTTGAAGACCCCAGATCTAGCTGGTTAGCTTAGCTGGCGATCTGCTTGTTGAAGACCCCAGATCTAGCTGGTTAGCTTCTTGCTGAATCAAACTCCTCTTGGTAACACCAGATAATCTCCTCCTGGATCAAGAGCCTTGCTATCTAATATTAGTATTTTTGCGTGCAGCATTTTCGAGTTACTTATTGTAATTTTATGAGCCGGAATGTCAGAGACGGCATAAAATCCCTCTTCTGACACCAGTGTAACAGCAGGGCAGGGAAACGAAACCCGGGTCGCTGGTGTGAAAGATCACATGTAGCTCAGTTGGTAGAGCATGGTGCTTGCAACACCAGGGTTGTGGGTTCGATTCCAACTGGGGACCAGTATGAAAATGTGTGCACTCACTACTATGTCGCTTTGGATAAAAGTCACTGCTAAATGGCATATTCTTCTAATCTGAACAAAAATTATAAACGCTGAGCTGAAATAAAAGATCCCAGAAATGTTCCATACCCACAAAAAGCTTATTTCCTCCAAAATGTGTGAAGACATTTGTTAATCCGTACACAGGTGCACCTTGTACTGGGGACAATAAAATGATCACTTTAAAATGTTTTGTCACACAACACAATGCCACAGACTTTCTCAAGTTTTGAGGGAGCGTGCAATTGGCATGCTGATTGCAGGAATGTCCACCAGAGTTGTTGCCAGAGAATTTTATGTTTTCGAGAATTTGGGCTGTACGTCCAACCGGCCTCAAAACCGCAGAACGCGTGTAACCACGCCAGCCCAGGACCTCCACATCCGGCTACTTCACCTACGGGATCGTCTGAGACCAGCCACCCGGACAGCTGAGGAAACTGTGGGTTTGCTCAACCGAAGAATTTCTACACAAACTGTTAGAAACCGTCTCAGGGAAGCTCATCTGCTCGTCATTCTCACCAGGGTCTTGACCTGACTGCAGTTTGGCATCGTGACCGACTTCAGTGGGCAAATACTCCCCTTTGAGGGCCAGTGGAACACTGGATAAGTGTGCTCTTCACGGATTCATCCCGTTTTCAACTGTACCGGGGAGATGGTAGACCGTGTATAGGGCGACGTGTGGGTTCGAGAGGTTTGCTGATGTCAACGTTGTGAACAGATTATGGTATGGGAAAGCATAAGCAACAACAAACACAATTGCATTTTATTGATGGCAATTTGAAAGCACAGAGATACCGCGACGAGATCCCGAGGTCCGTTGTCGTGCCATTCATCCTCCTCCATCACCTCACGTTTCAGCATGATAATGCATTTCACAAGGATCTGTACACAATTCCTGTAAGCTGAAAATGTCCCAGTTCTTCCATGACCTGCATACTCAACAGACGTGTCACCCATTAAGCATGTTTGGGATGCTCTGGATCTACGTGTACGACAGCGTGTTCCAGTACCCGCCAATATCCAGAAACGGATCAACGCTGAATGAGGGAAACTGGTTGTCACCAGATACTGACTGGTTTTCTGATCCCACGGCCCTTTTGTTTTTAAAGGTATCTGTGACCGACAGATGCATAGCTGCATTCCCAGTCATCTGAAATCTATAGATTAGGGCATCAATTGACTGATTTCCTTATATGAAATGTAACTCAGTAAAATCTTTGAAATTGTTGCATGTTGCGTTTATATTTTTTTTCTATGTTCTATTCTGAAATGTTTGCGATGCACTCATTAGCATTTAGCTAGCATTCGCTATGGGATTTTACGTGTACTTGTTAGCATTGCTAACCTTTTAGGATTACAGAGGCTCAGCGGGGTATATTACTGGTATTACCGGTATTACTGAATATCCCGGTTATGGCACAAGATCGGTATGAAGGTATGACAATCTGGATACGCGTAGTATGTTAGATAGGAGAGAAATTACTGCAAATACTGTAGGCATTACAGTACTGTATGCATTTCTGACTCGTACCTCCCACTGTGAATTAATAAAGCTTGAAGGAATCTCCAATCAAAGTCTCTGAGACATCTGTTGGTGTAATGTTGTAACAGTGGTAAACAAGGCTCTAACCGTTGTGTGTGATTGTATGTTGTGTTTAACCTGCGTGTTGTGGTTTCTCCTCAGGACCTGAATAAGAGACAAGGCTCTAACCGCTGTGGTTTCTCCTCAGGACCTGAATAAGAGACAAGGCTCTAACCGCTGTGGTTTCTCCTCTGGACCTAATAAGAGACAAGGCTCTAACCGTTGTGGTTTCTCCCCAGGACCTGAATAAGAGACAAGACTCTAACCGTTGTGGTTTCTCCTCAGGACCTGAATAAGAGACAAGGCTCTAACCGTTGTGGTTTCTCCTCAGGACCTGAATAAGAGACAAGGCCTAGCCCTGCTCTCTAAGATGGGGGAGTCGGTGAAGTACGTGACAGGAGGGTACAAGCTGAGGGGCCGACCCGTGGAGTTTTCTGCTATGGGAGACTACCTGGATATGTTCACACAGAAGCTGGGTACTATCGACAGGATAGCACAGAGAATCATCAAAGAACAGTCAGGTAGGTAACGGTGGTTATTGCTGGGTCACTCTTTTCTGTTCTGTGTTGCCAAATCCAATTGTATTGGTCACATACTCATGGTTAGCAGATGTTAATCCGACAGTAGCGAAATGCTTGTGCTTCTAGTTCCGACCGTGCAGTAATATCTAACAAGTAATCTAACAATTTCGCAACAACTTCCTTATACACACGAGTGTAAAGGAATGAATAAGAATATGTACATATAAATATATGGATGAGCGATGGCCAAACGGCATGAGCATGATGCAGTAGATGGTATAGAGTACAGTATATACATATGAGATGAGTAATGTAGGGTATGTAAACATTATATAAAGTGGCATTGTTTAAAGTGGCTAGTGATACATGTATTACATCCAATTATTAATTATTAAAGTGGCTAGAGATGAGTCAGTATGTTGGCAGCAGCCACTCAATGTTAGTGGTGGCTGTTTAACAGTCTGATGGCCTTGAGATAGAAGCTGTTTTTTCAGTCTCTCGGCCCCTGCTTTGATGCACCTGTACTGACCTCGCCTTCTGGATGATAGCGGGGTGAACAGGCAGTGGCTCGGGTGGTTGTTGTCCTTGATGATCTTTTTAGCCTTCCTCGGACATCGGGTGTTGTAGGTGTCCTGGAGGGCAGGTAGTTTGCCCCCGGTGATGCGTTGTGCAGACCTCACTACCCTCTGGAGAGCCTTACGGTTGTGGGCGGAGCAGTTGCCGTACCAGGCGGTGATACAGCCCGACAGGATGCTATCGATTGTCCATCTGTAAAAGTTTGTGAGGGTTTTAGGTGATGAGACAAATTTCTTCAGCCTCCTGAGGTTGAAGAGGCACTGTTTCGCCTTCTTCACCACGCTGTCTGTGTGCGTGGACCAATTCAGTTTGTCCGTGATGTGTACATCGAGGAACTTAAAACTTACTACCCTCTCCACTACTGTCCCGTCGATGTGGATAGGGGGCTGCTCCCTCTACTGTTTCCTGAAGTCCACGATCATCTCCTTTGTTTTGTTGACGTTGAGTGTGAGATTATTTTCCTGACACCACACTCCGAGGGCCTTCACCTCCTCCCTGTAGGCAGACTCTCTGCCTGACTCTGTGTCAGTGACTCCCGTGTGTGTGTGTGTGTGTGTGTGCGTGTGTGTGTGTGCGCGCGCGCTACGTGTTTAAGAAGACGTCTGCACAAGAATATTAAACAAACATTTGACCAACTGGGGACATTGTTTTAGTCCCCACAGGGTCAAATGCTATTTCTAGGGGGGTTTAGGGTTAAGGTTAGAATTAGTGTCAGGGTTAGAATTACGATAAGGGTTAGGAGCCAGGGTTAGGAGCCAGGGTTAGGAGCCAGGGTTAGGAGCCAGGGTTAGGGGCCAGGGTTAGGGGCCAGGGTGAGGTTTTTGCGTTAGGGTAAGAGTACAGGTTAGGGAAAATAGGATTTGGAATAGGACTGAATTGTGTGTACTCACAAGGTTAGCTGTACAAGACGTGTGTGTTTACGGTCCTGTCTAACCTGGGCGGTGACTGTCCCCTTCTCTATCCTGTCTCTGACTACTGTGTCCCTGCTCCACTGTGTATTCAGAGTACCAGGTAGAGCTGCGTGAGTACGGTCCTGTCTACACTACCTGGGCTTTGTCGGAGGCGGAGCTACAGGGGCCTCTGGAGGGCGTGGCCAGCTGCATGGCTAACTGCTCCAGCGCCCTGGATGAACTCACCCAGGACATGAGCGAAGACTTCCTGCCCGTGCTCCGAGAATACGTCCTCTATATCGAGTCCATGAAGGTACAGTAGAATACGTCCTCTATATTGAGTCCATGAAGGTACGGTAGAATACGTCCTCTATATCGAGTCCATGAAGGTACAGTAGAATACGTCCTCTATATTGAGTCCATGAAGGTACGGTAGAATACGTCCTCTATATCGAGTCCATGAAGGTACAGTAGAATACGTCCTCTATATTGAGTCCATGAAGGTACGGTAGAATACGTCCTCTATATCGAGTCCATGAAGGTACAGTAGAATACGTCCTCTATATTGAGTCCATGAAGGTACAGTAGAATACGTCCTCTATATTGAGTCCATGAAGGTACGGTAGAATACGTCCTCTATATTGATTCCATGAAGGTACAGTAGAATACGTCCTCTATATTGATTCCATGAAGGTACAGTAGAATACGTCCTCTATATTGAGTCCATGAAGGTACAGTAGAATACGTCCTCTATATCGAGTCCATGAAGGTACAGTAGAATACGTCCTCTATATTGATTCCATGAAGGTACAGTAGAATACGTCCTCTATATTGATTCCATGAAGGTACAGTAGAATACGTCCTCTATATTGATTCCATGAAGGTACAGTAGAATACGTCCTCTATATTGAGTCCATGAAGGTACAGTAGAATACGTCCTCTATATTGAGTCCATGAAGGTACAGTAGAATACGTCCTCTATATTGATTCCATGAAGGTACAGTAGAATACGTCCTCTATATCGAGTCCATGAAGGTACAGTAGAATACGTCCTCTATATCGAGTCCATGAAGGTACAGTAGAATACGTCCTCTATATTGAGTCCATGAAGGTACAGTAGAATACGTCCTCTATATTGAGTCCATGAAGGTACGGTAGAATACGTCCTCTATATCGAGTCCATGAAGGTACGGTAGAATACGTCCTCTATATTGAGTCCATGAAGGTACAGTAGAATACGTCCTCTATATTGAGTCCATGAAGGTACAGTAGAATACGTCCTCTATATTGATTCCATGAAGGTACAGTAGAATACGTCCTCTATATCGAGTCCATGAAGGTACAGTAGAATACGTCCTCTATATCGAGTCCATGAAGGTACAGTAGAATACGTCCTCTATATTGATTCCATGAAGGTACAGTAGAATACGTCCTCTATATCGAGTCCATGAAGGTACAGTAGAATACGTCCTCTATATTGATTCCATGAAGGTACAGTAGAATACGTCCTCTATATCGAGTCCATGAAGGTACAGTAGAATACGTCCTCTATATCGAGTCCATGAAGGTACAGTAGAATACGTCCTCTATATCGAGTCCATGAAGGTACAGTAGAATACGTCCTCTATATCGAGTCCATGAAGGTACGGTAGAATACGTCCTCTATATTGATTCCATGAAGGTACAGTAGAATACGTCCTCTATATCGAGTCCATGAAGGTACAGTAGAATACGTCCTCTATATTGATTCCATGAAGGTACAGTAGAATACGTCCTCTATATTGATTCCATGAAGGTACAGTAGAATACGTCCTCTATATCGAGTCCATGAAGGTACAGTAGAATACGTCCTCTATATCGAGTCCATGAAGGTACAGTAGAATACGTCCTCTATATTGAGTCCATGAAGGTACAGTAGAATACGTCCTCTATATTGATTCCATGAAGGTACAGTAGAATACGTCCTCTATATTGATTCCATGAAGGTACAGTAGAATACGTCCTCTATATTGAGTCCATGAAGGTACAGTAGAATACGTCCTCTATATTGAGTCCATGAAGGTACGGTAGAATACGTCCTCTATATCGAGTCCATGAAGGTACGGTAGAATACGTCCTCTATATTGAGTCCATGAAGGTACAGTAGAATACGTCCTCTATATCGAGTCCATGAAGGTACAGTAGAATACGTCCTCTATATTGATTCCATGAAGGTACGGTAGAATACGTCCTCTATATCGAGTCCATGAAGGTACGGTAGAATACGTCCTCTATATTGATTCCATGAAGGTACGGTAGAATACGTCCTCTATATTGATTCCATGAAGGTACGGTAGAATACGTCCTCTATATTGATTCCATGAAGGTACGGTAGAATACGTCCTCTATATCGAGTCCATGAAGGTACAGTAGAATACGTCCTCTATATCGAGTCCATGAAGGTACGGTAGAATACGTCCTCTATATTGATTCCATGAAGGTACAGTAGAATACGTCCTCTATATTGAGTCCATGAAGGTACAGTAGAATACGTCCTCTATATCGAGTCCATGAAGGTACGGTAGAATACGTCCTCTATATTGATTCCATGAAGGTACAGTAGAATACGTCCTCTATATCGAGTCCATGAAGGTACGGTAGAATACGTCCTCTATATCGAGTCCATGAAGGTACGGTAGAATACGTCCTCTATATCGAGTCCATGAAGGTACAGTAGAATACGTCCTCTATATCGAGTCCATGAAGGTACAGTAGAATACGTCCTCTATATTGATTCCATGAAGGTACGGTAGAATACGTCCTCTATATCGAGTCCATGAAGGTACAGTAGAATACGTCCTCTATATCGAGTCCATGAAGGTACAGTAGAATACGTCCTCTATATCGAGTCCATGAAGGTACGGTAGAATACGTCCTCTATATCGAGTCCATGAAGGTACAGTAGAATACGTCCTCTATATTGATTCCATGAAGGTACAGTAGAATACGTCCTCTATATTGAGTCCATGAAGGTACGGTAGAATACGTCCTCTATATTGATTCCATGAAGGTACAGTAGAATACGTCCTCTATATTGATTCCATGAAGGTACAGTAGAATACGTCCTCTATATTGATTCCATGAAGGTACAGTAGAATACGTCCTCTATATTGATTCCATGAAGGTACGGTAGAATACGTCCTCTATATCGAGTCCATGAAGGTACAGTAGAATACGTCCTCTATATTGAGTCCATGAAGGTACAGTAGAATACGTCCTCTATATTGATTCCATGAAGGTACGGTAGAATAAGTCCTCTATATTGATTCCATGAAGGTACAGTAGAATACGTCCTCTATATTGAGTCCATGAAGGTACGGTAGAATACGTCCTCTATATCGAGTCCATGAAGGTACAGTAGAATACGTCCTCTATATTGATTCCATGAAGGTACAGTAGAATACGTCCTCTATATTGATTCCATGAAGGTACAGTAGAATACGTCCTCTATATCGAGTCCATGAAGGTACAGTAGAATACGTCCTCTATATTGATTCCATGAAGGTACAGTAGAATACGTCCTCTATATTGAGTCCATGAAGGTACAGTAGAATACGTCCTCTATATTGATTCCATGAAGGTACAGTAGAATACGTCCTCTATATCGAGTCCATGAAGGTACGGTAGAATACGTCCTCTATATTGATTCCATGAAGGTACAGTAGAATACGTCCTCTATATCGAGTCCATGAAGGTACAGTAGAATACGTCCTCTATATTGATTCCATGAAGGTACAGTAGAATACGTCCTCTATATTGATTCCATGAAGGTACAGTAGAATACGTCCTCTATATCGAGTCCATGAAGGTACAGTAGAATACGTCCTCTATATCGAGTCCATGAAGGTACAGTAGAATACGTCCTCTATATCGAGTCCATGAAGGTACGGTAGAATACGTCCTCTATATTGATTCCATGAAGGTACGGTAGAATACGTCCTCTATATTGAGTCCATGAAGGTACAGTAGAATACGTCCTCTATATTGATTCCATGAAGGTACAGTAGAATACGTCCTCTATATTGAGTCCATGAAGGTACAGTAGAATACGTCCTCTATATTGATTCCATGAAGGTACAGTAGAATACGTCCTCTATATTGAGTCCATGAAGGTACGGTAGAATACGTCCTCTATATCGAGTCCATGAAGGTACAGTAGAATACGTCCTCTATATTGATTCCATGAAGGTACGGTAGAATACGTCCTCTATATCGAGTCCATGAAGGTACAGTAGAATACGTCCTCTATATTGAGTCCATGAAGGTACGGTAGAATACGTCCTCTATATCGAGTCCATGAAGGTACGGTAGAATACGTCCTCTATATTGATTCCATGAAGGTACGGTAGAATACGTCCTCTATATCGAGTCCATGAAGGTACAGTAGAATACGTCCTCTATATTGAGTCCATGAAGGTACAGTAGAATACGTCCTCTATATCGAGTCCATGAAGGTACAGTAGAATACGTCCTCTATATCGAGTCCATGAAGGTACGGTAGAATACGTCCTCTATATCGAGTCCATGAAGGTACAGTAGAATACGTCCTCTATATCGAGTCCATGAAGGTACGGTAGAATACGTCCTCTATATTGATTCCATGAAGGTACAGTAGAATACGTCCTCTATATTGATTCCATGAAGGTACAGTAGAATACGTCCTCTATATTGATTCCATGAAGGTACGGTAGAATACGTCCTCTATATCGAGTCCATGAAGGTACAGTAGAATACGTCCTCTATATTGAGTCCATGAAGGTACAGTAGAATACGTCCTCTATATTGATTCCATGAAGGTACGGTAGAATACGTCCTCTATATTGATTCCATGAAGGTACGGTAGAATACGTCCTCTATATCGAGTCCATGAAGGTACGGTAGAATACGTCCTCTATATCGAGTCCATGAAGGTACGGTAGAATACGTCCTCTATATTGAGTCCATGAAGGTACAGTAGAATACGTCCTCTATATTGATTCCATGAAGGTACGGTAGAATACGTCCTCTATATTGATTCCATGAAGGTACAGTAGAATACGTCCTCTATATTGATTCCATGAAGGTACAGTAGAATACGTCCTCTATATCGAGTCCATGAAGGTACAGTAGAATACGTCCTCTATATCGAGTCCATGAAGGTACAGTAGAATACGTCCTCTATATTGAGTCCATGAAGGTACAGTAGAATACGTCCTCTATATCGAGTCCATGAAGGTACAGTAGAATACGTCCTCTATATCGAGTCCATGAAGGTACAGTAGAATACGTCCTCTATATTGATTCCATGAAGGTACAGTAGAATACGTCCTCTATATTGAGTCCATGAAGGTACGGTAGAATACGTCCTCTATATTGAGTCCATGAAGGTACAGTAGAATACGTCCTCTATATCGAGTCCATGAAGGTACAGTAGAATACGTCCTCTATATCGAGTCCATGAAGGTACAGTAGAATACGTCCTCTATATCGAGTCCATGAAGGTACGGTAGAATACGTCCTCTATATCGAGTCCATGAAGGTACGGTAGAATACGTCCTCTATATCGAGTCCATGAAGGTACAGTAGAATACGTCCTCTATATTGAGTCCATGAAGGTACGGTAGAATACGTCCTCTATATTGAGTCCATGAAGGTACAGTAGAATACGTCCTCTATATCGAGTCCATGAAGGTACAGTAGAATACGTCCTCTATATTGAGTCCATGAAGGTACGGTAGAATACGTCCTCTATATTGAGTCCATGAAGGTACAGTAGAATACGTCCTCTATATTGATTCCATGAAGGTACGGTAGAATACGTCCTCTATATCGAGTCCATGAAGGTACAGTAGAATACGTCCTCTATATTGATTCCATGAAGGTACAGTAGAATACGTCCTCTATATTGAGTCCATGAAGGTACAGTAGAATACGTCCTCTATATCGAGTCCATGAAGGTACGGTAGAATACGTCCTCTATATTGATTCCATGAAGGTACGGTAGAATACGTCCTCTATATTGATTCCATGAAGGTACAGTAGAATACGTCCTCTATATTGATTCCATGAAGGTACGGTAGAATACGTCCTCTATATCGAGTCCATGAAGGTACGGTAGAATACGTCCTCTATATTGATTCCATGAAGGTACGGTAGAATACGTCCTCTATATTGATTCCATGAAGGTACGGTAGAATACGTCCTCTATATTGATTCCATGAAGGTACGGTAGAATACGTCCTCTATATCGAGTCCATGAAGGTACAGTAGAATACGTCCTCTATATCGAGTCCATGAAGGTACAGTAGAATACGTCCTCTATATTGAGTCCATGAAGGTACAGTAGAATACGTCCTCTATATTGAGTCCATGAAGGTACAGTAGAATACGTCCTCTATATTGATTCCATGAAGGTACAGTAGAATACGTCCTCTATATCGAGTCCATGAAGGTACAGTAGAATACGTCCTCTATATCGAGTCCATGAAGGTACGGTAGAATACGTCCTCTATATCGAGTCCATGAAGGTACAGTAGAATACGTCCTCTATATCGAGTCCATGAAGGTACGGTAGAATACGTCCTCTATATCGAGTCCATGAAGGTACAGTAGAATACGTCCTCTATATCGAGTCCATGAAGGTACAGTAGAATACGTCCTCTATATCGAGTCCATGAAGGTACAGTAGAATACGTCCTCTATATCGAGTCCATGAAGGTACAGTAGAATACGTCCTCTATATCGAGTCCATGAAGGTACAGTAGAATACGTCCTCTATATTGATTCCATGAAGGTACAGTAGAATACGTCCTCTATATCGAGTCCATGAAGGTACGGTAGAATACGTCCTCTATATCGAGTCCATGAAGGTACGGTAGAATACGTCCTCTATATCGAGTCCATGAAGGTACAGTAGAATACGTCCTCTATATCGAGTCCATGAAGGTACAGTAGAATACGTCCTCTATATCGAGTCCATGAAGGTACAGTAGAATACGTCCTCTATATCGAGTCCATGAAGGTACAGTAGAATACGTCCTCTATATCGAGTCCATGAAGGTACGGTAGAATACGTCCTCTATATCGAGTCCATGAAGGTACAGTAGAATACGTCCTCTATATTGATTCCATGAAGGTACGGTAGAATAAGTCCTCTATATTGATTCCATGAAGGTACAGTAGAATACGTCCTCTATATTGAGTCCATGAAGGTACGGTAGAATACGTCCTCTATATCGAGTCCATGAAGGTACAGTAGAATACGTCCTCTATATTGATTCCATGAAGGTACAGTAGAATACGTCCTCTATATTGAGTCCATGAAGGTACAGTAGAATACGTCCTCTATATTGAGTCCATGAAGGTACGGTAGAATACGTCCTCTATATTGAGTCCATGAAGGTACGGTAGAATACGTCCTCTATATCGAGTCCATGAAGGTACAGTAGAATACGTCCTCTATATTGAGTCCATGAAGGTACAGTAGAATACGTCCTCTATATCGATTCCATGAAGGTACAGTAGAATACGTCCTCTATATCGAGTCCATGAAGGTACAGTAGAATACGTCCTCTATATCGAGTCCATGAAGGTACAGTAGAATACGTCCTCTATATTGATTCCATGAAGGTACAGTAGAATACGTCCTCTATATTGATTCCATGAAGGTACGGTAGAATACGTCCTCTATATCGAGTCCATGAAGGTACAGTAGAATACGTCCTCTATATCGAGTCCATGAAGGTACAGTAGAATACGTCCTCTATATTGAGTCCATGAAGGTACAGTAGAATACGTCCTCTATATTGATTCCATGAAGGTACGGTAGAATACGTCCTCTATATCGAGTCCATGAAGGTACGGTAGAATACGTCCTCTATATTGAGTCCATGAAGGTACGGTAGAATACGTCCTCTATATCGAGTCCATGAAGGTACGGTAGAATACGTCCTCTATATTGAGTCCATGAAGGTACGGTAGAATACGTCCTCTATATTGAGTCCATGAAGGTACAGTAGAATACGTCCTCTATATTGAGTCCATGAAGGTACGGTAGAATACGTCCTCTATATTGAGTCCATGAAGGTACAGTAGAATACGTCCTCTATATTGAGTCCATGAAGGTACGGTAGAATACGTCCTCTATATCGAGTCCATGAAGGTACAGTAGAATACGTCCTCTATATTGAGTCCATGAAGGTACAGTAGAATACGTCCTCTATATTGAGTCCATGAAGGTACAGTAGAATACGTCCTCTATATCGAGTCCATGAAGGTACGGTAGAATACGTCCTCTATATCGAGTCCATGAAGGTACGGTAGAATACGTCCTCTATATTGAGTCCATGAAGGTACGGTAGAATACGTCCTCTATATCGAGTCCATGAAGGTACGGTAGAATACGTCCTCTATATTGATTCCATGAAGGTACAGTAGAATACGTCCTCTATATCGAGTCCATGAAGGTACAGTAGAATACGTCCTCTATATCGAGTCCATGAAGGTACGGTAGAATACGTCCTCTATATTGATTCCATGAAGGTACAGTAGAATACGTCCTCTATATTGAGTCCATGAAGGTACAGTAGAATACGTCCTCTATATTGAGTCCATGAAGGTACAGTAGAATACGTCCTCTATATTGATTCCATGAAGGTACAGTAGAATACGTCCTCTATATTGATTCCATGAAGGTACAGTAGAATACGTCCTCTATATTGAGTCCATGAAGGTACGGTAGAATACGTCCTCTATATTGAGTCCATGAAGGTACAGTAGAATACGTCCTCTATATCGAGTCCATGAAGGTACGGTAGAATACGTCCTCTATATTGAGTCCATGAAGGTACAGTAGAATACGTCCTCTATATCGAGTCCATGAAGGTACAGTAGAATACGTCCTCTATATTGAGTCCATGAAGGTACAGTAGAATACGTCCTCTATATCGAGTCCATGAAGGTACAGTAGAATACGTCCTCTATATTGAGTCCATGAAGGTACGGTAGAATACGTCCTCTATATCGAGTCCATGAAGGTACAGTAGAATACGTCCTCTATATCGAGTCCATGAAGGTACAGTAGAATAAGTCCTCTATATTGATTCCATGAAGGTACAGTAGAATACGTCCTCTATATTGAGTCCATGAAGGTACAGTAGAATACGTCCTCTATATCGAGTCCATGAAGGTACAGTAGAATACGTCCTCTATATCGAGTCCATGAAGGTACAGTAGAATACGTCCTCTATATTGATTCCATGAAGGTACGGTAGAATAAGTCCTCTATATTGAGTCCAAGAAGGTACAGTAGAATACGTCCTCTATATTGATTCCATGAAGGTACAGTAGAATACGTCCTCTATATTGAGTCCATGAAGGTACAGTAGAATACGTCCTCTATATCGAGTCCATGAAGGTACGGTAGAATACGTCCTCTATATCGAGTCCATGAAGGTACAGTAGAATACGTCCTCTATATCGAGTCCATGAAGGTACAGTAGAATACGTCCTCTATATTGAGTCCATGAAGGTACAGTAGAATACGTCCTCTATATTGAGTCCATGAAGGTACAGTAGAATACGTCCTCTATATTGAGTCCATGAAGGTACGGTAGAATACGTCCTCTATATTGATTCCATGAAGGTACGGTAGAATACGTCCTCTATATCGAGTCCATGAAGGTACAGTAGAATACGTCCTCTATATTGAGTCCATGAAGGTACAGTAGAATACGTCCTCTATATCGAGTCCATGAAGGTACGGTAGAATACGTCCTCTATATTGAGTCCATGAAGGTACGGTAGAATACGTCCTCTATATTGAGTCCATGAAGGTACGGTAGAATACGTCCTCTATATCGAGTCCATGAAGGTACGGTAGAATACGTCCTCTATATCGAGTCCATGAAGGTACAGTAGAATACGTCCTCTATATTGATTCCATGAAGGTACGGTAGAATACGTCCTCTATATCGAGTCCATGAAGGTACAGTAGAATACGTCCTCTATATCGAGTCCATGAAGGTACGGTAGAATACGTCCTCTATATCGAGTCCATGAAGGTACAGTAGAATACGTCCTCTATATCGAGTCCATGAAGGTACAGTAGAATACGTCCTCTATATCGAGTCCATGAAGGTACAGTAGAATACGTCCTCTATATCGAGTCCATGAAGGTACGGTAGAATACGTCCTCTATATCGAGTCCATGAAGGTACAGTAGAATACGTCCTCTATATTGAGTCCATGAAGGTACAGTAGAATACGTCCTCTATATTGAGTCCATGAAGGTACAGTAGAATACGTCCTCTATATTGAGTCCATGAAGGTACAGTAGAATACGTCCTCTATATTGATTCCATGAAGGTACAGTAGAATACGTCCTCTATATTGATTCCATGAAGGTACAGTAGAATACGTCCTCTATATTGAGTCCATGAAGGTACAGTAGAATACGTCCTCTATATCGAGTCCATGAAGGTACAGTAGAATACGTCCTCTATATTGATTCCATGAAGGTACAGTAGAATACGTCCTCTATATTGATTCCATGAAGGTACAGTAGAATACGTCCTCTATATTGATTCCATGAAGGTACGGTAGAATACGTCCTCTATATTGAGTCCATGAAGGTACAGTAGAATACGTCCTCTATATCGAGTCCATGAAGGTACAGTAGAATACGTCCTCTATATTGATTCCATGAAGGTACAGTAGAATACGTCCTCTATATCGAGTCCATGAAGGTACGGTAGAATACGTCCTCTATATTGAGTCCATGAAGGTACAGTAGAATACGTCCTCTATATCGAGTCCATGAAGGTACAGTAGAATACGTCCTCTATATCGAGTCCATGAAGGTACGGTAGAATACGTCCTCTATATCGAGTCCATGAAGGTACAGTAGAATACGTCCTCTATATTGATTCCATGAAGGTACAGTAGAATACGTCCTCTATATCGAGTCCATGAAGGTACGGTAGAATACGTCCTCTATATCGAGTCCATGAAGGTACGGTAGAATACGTCCTCTATATTGATTCCATGAAGGTACAGTAGAATACGTCCTCTATATCGAGTCCATGAAGGTACGGTAGAATACGTCCTCTATATTGAGTCCATGAAGGTACAGTAGAATACGTCCTCTATATTGAGTCCATGAAGGTACGGTAGAATACGTCCTCTATATCGAGTCCATGAAGGTACGGTAGAATACGTCCTCTATATCGAGTCCATGAAGGTACAGTAGAATACGTCCTCTATATCGAGTCCATGAAGGTACAGTAGAATACGTCCTCTATATCGAGTCCATGAAGGTACAGTAGAATACGTCCTCTATATTGATTCCATGAAGGTACGGTAGAATACGTCCTCTATATTGAGTCCATGAAGGTACAGTAGAATACGTCCTCTATATTGAGTCCATGAAGGTACGGTAGAATACGTCCTCTATATCGAGTCCATGAAGGTACGGTAGAATACGTCCTCTATATTGAGTCCATGAAGGTACGGTAGAATACGTCCTCTATATCGAGTCCATGAAGGTACAGTAGAATACGTCCTCTATATTGAGTCCATGAAGGTACGGTAGAATACGTCCTCTATATCGAGTCCATGAAGGTACGGTAGAATACGTCCTCTATATTGATTCCATGAAGGTACAGTAGAATACGTCCTCTATATTGAGTCCATGAAGGTACGGTAGAATACGTCCTCTATATCGAGTCCATGAAGGTACAGTAGAATACGTCCTCTATATTGATTCCATGAAGGTACAGTAGAATACGTCCTCTATATTGATTCCATGAAGGTACGGTAGAATACGTCCTCTATATTGAGTCCATGAAGGTACGGTAGAATACGTCCTCTATATCGAGTCCATGAAGGTACAGTAGAATACGTCCTCTATATTGAGTCCATGAAGGTACAGTAGAATACGTCCTCTATATTGAGTCCATGAAGGTACAGTAGAATACGTCCTCTATATTGATTCCATGAAGGTACAGTAGAATACGTCCTCTATATTGAGTCCATGAAGGTACAGTAGAATACGTCCTCTATATTGAGTCCATGAAGGTACAGTAGAATACGTCCTCTATATTGAGTCCATGAAGGTACAGTAGAATACGTCCTCTATATTGAGTCCATGAAGGTACAGTAGAATACGTCCTCTATATTGAGTCCATGAAGGTACAGTAGAATACGTCCTCTATATTGAGTCCATGAAGGTACAGTAGAATACGTCCTCTATATTGAGTCCATGAAGGTACAGTAGAATACGTCCTCTATATTGATTCCATGAAGGTACAGTAGAATACGTCCTCTATATTGAGTCCATGAAGGTACAGTAGAATACGTCCTCTATATTGATTCCATGAAGGTACAGTAGAATACGTCCTCTATATTGAGTCCATGAAGGTACAGTAGAATACGTCCTCTATATCGAGTCCATGAAGGTACAGTAGAATACGTCCTCTATATCGAGTCCATGAAGGTACGGTAGAATACGTCCTCTATATCGAGTCCATGAAGGTACGGTAGAATACGTCCTCTATATCGAGTCCATGAAGGTACGGTAGAATACGTCCTCTATATTGAGTCCATGAAGGTACAGTAGAATACGTCCTCTATATCGAGTCCATGAAGGTACAGTAGAATACGTCCTCTATATTGAGTCCATGAAGGTACAGTAGAATACGTCCTCTATATCGAGTCCATGAAGGTACGGTAGAATACGTCCTCTATATTGAGTCCATGAAGGTACAGTAGAATACGTCCTCTATATCGAGTCCATGAAGGTACAGTAGAATACGTCCTCTATATTGAGTCCATGAAGGTACAGTAGAATACGTCCTCTATATCGAGTCCATGAAGGTACAGTAGAATACGTCCTCTATATCGAGTCCATGAAGGTACGGTAGAATACGTCCTCTATATCGAGTCCATGAAGGTACGGTAGAATACGTCCTCTATATTGAGTCCATGAAGGTACAGTAGAATACGTCCTCTATATCGAGTCCATGAAGGTACGGTAGAATACGTCCTCTATATTGATTCCATGAAGGTACGGTAGAATACGTCCTCTATATCGAGTCCATGAAGGTACGGTAGAATACGTCCTCTATATCGAGTCCATGAAGGTACGGTAGAATACGTCCTCTATATTGAGTCCATGAAGGTACAGTAGAATACGTCCTCTATATTGATTCCATGAAGGTACAGTAGAATACGTCCTCTATATTGAGTCCATGAAGGTACAGTAGAATACGTCCTCTATATTGAGTCCATGAAGGTACAGTAGAATACGTCCTCTATATTGATTCCATGAAGGTACAGTAGAATACGTCCTCTATATTGATTCCATGAAGGTACAGTAGAATACGTCCTCTATATTGATTCCATGAAGGTACAGTAGAATACGTCCTCTATATTGAGTCCATGAAGGTACGGTAGAATACGTCCTCTATATTGAGTCCATGAAGGTACAGTAGAATACGTCCTCTATATTGATTCCATGAAGGTACAGTAGAATACGTCCTCTATATTGATTCCATGAAGGTACAGTAGAATACGTCCTCTATATTGATTCCATGAAGGTACAGTAGAATACGTCCTCTATATCGAGTCCATGAAGGTACAGTAGAATACGTCCTCTATATTGATTCCATGAAGGTACGGTAGAATACGTCCTCTATATTGAGTCCATGAAGGTACGGTAGAATACGTCCTCTATATTGATTCCATGAAGGTACGGTAGAATACGTCCTCTATATCGAGTCCATGAAGGTACGGTAGAATACGTCCTCTATATCGAGTCCATGAAGGTACAGTAGAATACGTCCTCTATATCGAGTCCATGAAGGTACAGTAGAATACGTCCTCTATATTGATTCCATGAAGGTACAGTAGAATACGTCCTCTATATTGAGTCCATGAAGGTACAGTAGAATACGTCCTCTATATTGATTCCATGAAGGTACGGTAGAATACGTCCTCTATATCGAGTCCATGAAGGTACGGTAGAATACGTCCTCTATATTGATTCCATGAAGGTACAGTAGAATACGTCCTCTATATCGAGTCCATGAAGGTACGGTAGAATACGTCCTCTATATTGAGTCCATGAAGGTACAGTAGAATACGTCCTCTATATTGAGTCCATGAAGGTACGGTAGAATACGTCCTCTATATCGAGTCCATGAAGGTACAGTAGAATACGTCCTCTATATCGAGTCCATGAAGGTACAGTAGAATACGTCCTCTATATCGAGTCCATGAAGGTACAGTAGAATACGTCCTCTATATCGAGTCCATGAAGGTACAGTAGAATACGTCCTCTATATTGATTCCATGAAGGTACGGTAGAATACGTCCTCTATATTGAGTCCATGAAGGTACAGTAGAATACGTCCTCTATATTGAGTCCATGAAGGTACGGTAGAATACGTCCTCTATATCGAGTCCATGAAGGTACAGTAGAATACGTCCTCTATATTGAGTCCATGAAGGTACGGTAGAATACGTCCTCTATATCGAGTCCATGAAGGTACAGTAGAATACGTCCTCTATATTGAGTCCATGAAGGTACGGTAGAATACGTCCTCTATATCGAGTCCATGAAGGTACGGTAGAATACGTCCTCTATATTGATTCCATGAAGGTACAGTAGAATACGTCCTCTATATTGAGTCCATGAAGGTACGGTAGAATACGTCCTCTATATCGAGTCCATGAAGGTACAGTAGAATACGTCCTCTATATTGATTCCATGAAGGTACAGTAGAATACGTCCTCTATATTGATTCCATGAAGGTACGGTAGAATACGTCCTCTATATTGAGTCCATGAAGGTACAGTAGAATACGTCCTCTATATCGAGTCCATGAAGGTACAGTAGAATACGTCCTCTATATTGAGTCCATGAAGGTACAGTAGAATACGTCCTCTATATTGAGTCCATGAAGGTACAGTAGAATACGTCCTCTATATTGATTCCATGAAGGTACAGTAGAATACGTCCTCTATATTGAGTCCATGAAGGTACAGTAGAATACGTCCTCTATATTGAGTCCATGAAGGTACAGTAGAATACGTCCTCTATATTGAGTCCATGAAGGTACAGTAGAATACGTCCTCTATATTGAGTCCATGAAGGTACAGTAGAATACGTCCTCTATATTGAGTCCATGAAGGTACAGTAGAATACGTCCTCTATATTGAGTCCATGAAGGTACAGTAGAATACGTCCTCTATATTGAGTCCATGAAGGTACAGTAGAATACGTCCTCTATATTGAGTCCATGAAGGTACAGTAGAATACGTCCTCTATATTGATTCCATGAAGGTACAGTAGAATACGTCCTCTATATTGAGTCCATGAAGGTACAGTAGAATACGTCCTCTATATTGATTCCATGAAGGTACAGTAGAATACGTCCTCTATATCGAGTCCATGAAGGTACAGTAGAATACGTCCTCTATATCGAGTCCATGAAGGTACAGTAGAATACGTCCTCTATATCGAGTCCATGAAGGTACGGTAGAATACGTCCTCTATATCGAGTCCATGAAGGTACGGTAGAATACGTCCTCTATATCGAGTCCATGAAGGTACGGTAGAATACGTCCTCTATATCGAGTCCATGAAGGTACAGTAGAATACGTCCTCTATATTGAGTCCATGAAGGTACAGTAGAATACGTCCTCTATATCGAGTCCATGAAGGTACGGTAGAATACGTCCTCTATATTGAGTCCATGAAGGTACAGTAGAATACGTCCTCTATATCGAGTCCATGAAGGTACAGTAGAATACGTCCTCTATATTGAGTCCATGAAGGTACAGTAGAATACGTCCTCTATATCGAGTCCATGAAGGTACAGTAGAATACGTCCTCTATATCGAGTCCATGAAGGTACGGTAGAATACGTCCTCTATATCGAGTCCATGAAGGTACGGTAGAATACGTCCTCTATATTGAGTCCATGAAGGTACAGTAGAATACGTCCTCTATATCGAGTCCATGAAGGTACGGTAGAATACGTCCTCTATATTGATTCCATGAAGGTACGGTAGAATACGTCCTCTATATCGAGTCCATGAAGGTACGGTAGAATACGTCCTCTATATCGAGTCCATGAAGGTACAGTAGAATACGTCCTCTATATTGAGTCCATGAAGGTACAGTAGAATACGTCCTCTATATTGATTCCATGAAGGTACAGTAGAATACGTCCTCTATATTGAGTCCATGAAGGTACAGTAGAATACGTCCTCTATATTGAGTCCATGAAGGTACAGTAGAATACGTCCTCTATATTGATTCCATGAAGGTACAGTAGAATACGTCCTCTATATTGATTCCATGAAGGTACAGTAGAATACGTCCTCTATATTGATTCCATGAAGGTACAGTAGAATACGTCCTCTATATTGAGTCCATGAAGGTACGGTAGAATACGTCCTCTATATTGAGTCCATGAAGGTACAGTAGAATACGTCCTCTATATTGATTCCATGAAGGTACAGTAGAATACGTCCTCTATATTGATTCCATGAAGGTACAGTAGAATACGTCCTCTATATTGATTCCATGAAGGTACAGTAGAATACGTCCTCTATATCGAGTCCATGAAGGTACAGTAGAATACGTCCTCTATATTGATTCCATGAAGGTACGGTAGAATACGTCCTCTATATTGAGTCCATGAAGGTACAGTAGAATACGTCCTCTATATTGATTCCATGAAGGTACGGTAGAATACGTCCTCTATATCGAGTCCATGAAGGTACGGTAGAATACGTCCTCTATATCGAGTCCATGAAGGTACAGTAGAATACGTCCTCTATATCGAGTCCATGAAGGTACAGTAGAATACGTCCTCTATATTGATTCCATGAAGGTACAGTAGAATACGTCCTCTATATTGAGTCCATGAAGGTACAGTAGAATACGTCCTCTATATTGATTCCATGAAGGTACGGTAGAATACGTCCTCTATATCGAGTCCATGAAGGTACGGTAGAATACGTCCTCTATATCGAGTCCATGAAGGTACAGTAGAATACGTCCTCTATATTGAGTCCATGAAGGTACAGTAGAATACGTCCTCTATATTGATTCCATGAAGGTACAGTAGAATACGTCCTCTATATTGAGTCCATGAAGGTACAGTAGAATACGTCCTCTATATTGAGTCCATGAAGGTACAGTAGAATACGTCCTCTATATCGAGTCCATGAAGGTACAGTAGAATACGTCCTCTATATCGAGTCCATGAAGGTACAGTAGAATACGTCCTCTATATTGAGTCCATGAAGGTACAGTAGAATACGTCCTCTATATCGAGTCCATGAAGGTACAGTAGAATACGTCCTCTATATCGAGTCCATGAAGGTACAGTAGAATACGTCCTCTATATTGAGTCCATGAAGGTACAGTAGAATACGTCCTCTATATTGATTCCATGAAGGTACAGTAGAATACGTCCTCTATATTGATTCCATGAAGGTACGGTAGAATACGTCCTCTATATCGAGTCCATGAAGGTACGGTAGAATACGTCCTCTATATCGAGTCCATGAAGGTACAGTAGAATACGTCCT
This sequence comes from Oncorhynchus mykiss, assembly GCF_057628025.1. Taxonomy (NCBI): domain Eukaryota; kingdom Metazoa; phylum Chordata; class Actinopteri; order Salmoniformes; family Salmonidae; genus Oncorhynchus; species Oncorhynchus mykiss. The sequence continues at coordinate 3,873,570 of NC_143033.1, read as the reverse complement.
CTATATTGAGTCCATGAAGGTACAGTAGAATACGTCCTCTATATTGATTCCATGAAGGTACAGTAGAATACGTCCTCTATATTGAGTCCATGAAGGTACAGTAGAATACGTCCTCTATATTGAGTCCATGAAGGTACAGTAGAATACGTCCTCTATATCGAGTCCATGAAGGTACGGTAGAATACGTCCTCTATATCGAGTCCATGAAGGTACAGTAGAATACGTCCTCTATATCGAGTCCATGAAGGTACAGTAGAATACGTCCTCTATATCGAGTCCATGAAGGTACAGTAGAATACGTCCTCTATATCGAGTCCATGAAGGTACAGTAGAATACGTCCTCTATATTGAGTCCATGAAGGTACGGTAGAATACGTCCTCTATATCGAGTCCATGAAGGTACAGTAGAATACGTCCTCTATATTGAGTCCATGAAGGTACAGTAGAATACGTCCTCTATATCGAGTCCATGAAGGTACAGTAGAATACGTCCTCTATATTGATTCCATGAAGGTACAGTAGAATACGTCCTCTATATCGAGTCCATGAAGGTACAGTAGAATACGTCCTCTATATTGATTCCATGAAGGTACGGTAGAATACGTCCTCTATATTGAGTCCATGAAGGTACAGTAGAATACGTCCTCTATATTGAGTCCATGAAGGTACGGTAGAATACGTCCTCTATATCGAGTCCATGAAGGTACAGTAGAATACGTCCTCTATATCGAGTCCATGAAGGTACAGTAGAATACGTCCTCTATATCGAGTCCATGAAGGTACAGTAGAATACGTCCTCTATATTGAGTCCATGAAGGTACAGTAGAATACGTCCTCTATATCGAGTCCATGAAGGTACAGTAGAATACGTCCTCTATATCGAGTCCATGAAGGTACAGTAGAATACGTCCTCTATATCGAGTCCATGAAGGTACAGTAGAATGATTCCAGTAGAATACACTCCCCTAGTACTTTGTTTTGTGATATAACTTTTAACGCAAAATATTCCGATATCCTTCACTGACCAAACTGCATTTTTTTTAAACTACTCTTTTTACTGAGTGGAGAATCATGATTCTGAGTGACTTGGTTATTCATTTGACCTGCTGGCTGCATTGAATTCTACAGCAGGATCTACTGCAATAGTGAAGGTGTAAACTTGCCAGTAGAAAATCTTACCAGTATATTTGACCTCTCAGCTTCCCTATCAAATCTAAAAATCTCAAATAGAAAACCGAAGAAAATTAACAACAATGACAAATGGTTTGATGAAGAATGCAAAAATCTAAGAAAGAAATTGAGAAACCTGTCCAACCAATGGTGAATCACTAAAACAATACAGAAATACACTACGGAAAAAGAAGGAACAGCACGTCAGAAATCAGCTCAATGTAATTGAAGAATCCATAGACTCTAACCACTTCTGGGAAAATTGGAAAACACTAAACAAACAACAACACGAAGAGTTATATATCCAAAATGGAGATGTGTGGGTAAACCACTTCTCCAATCTTTTTGGCTCTATAACAAAAAATAAAGAGCAAAAACATATACATGATCAAATACAGATCTTAGAATCAACTATTAAAGACGACCAGAACCCACTGGATTCTCCAATTACCTTGAATGAGTTACAGGACAAAATAAAAACCCTCCAACCCAAAAAAGGCCTGTGGTGTTGATGGTATCCTCAATGAAATGATCAAATATACAGACAACAAATTCCAATTGGCTATACTAAAACTCTTTAACATCATCCTTAGCTCTGGCATCTTCCCCAATATTTGGAACCAAGAACTGATCACCCCAATCCACAAAAGTGGAGACAAATTTTGACCCCAATAACTACCATGGAATATGCATCAACAGTAACCTTGGGGAAATCCTCTGCATTATCATTAACATTAACAGCAGACTCGTACATTTCCTTAATGAAAACAATGTACTGAGCAAATGTCAAATTGGCTTTTTACCAAATTACCGTACAACAGACCACGTATTCACCTTGCACACCCTAATTGACAACCAAACAAACCAAAACAAAGGCAAAGTCTTCTCATGCTTTGTTGATTTCAAAAAAGCCTTTGACTCAATTTGGCATGAGGGTCTGCTATACAAACTGATGGAAAGTGGTGTTGGGGGTAAACATACGACATTATACAATCCATGTACACCATCAACAAGTGTGCGGTTAAAATTGGCAAAAAACACACAATTTCTTTACACAGGGTCATGGGGTGAGACAGGGATGCAGCTTAAGCCCCACCCTCTTCAACATATATATCAACGAATTGGCGCGGGCACTAGAAAAGTCTGCAGCACCCGGCCTCCCCCTACTAGAATCCGAAGTCAAATGTCTACTGTTTGCTGTTGATCTGGTGCTTCTGTCACCAACCAAGGAGGGCCTACAGCAGCACCTAGATCTTCTGCACAGATTCTGTCAGACCTGGGCCCTGACAGTAAATCTCAGTAAGACCAAAATAATGGTGTTCCAAAAAAGGTCCAGTCGCCAGGACCACAAATACAAATTCCATCTAGACACTGTTGCCCTAGAGCACACAAAAAAACTATACATACCTCGGCCTAAACATCAGCGCCACAGGTAACTTCCACAAAGCTGTGAACGATCTGAAAGACAAGGCAAGAAGTGCATTCTATGCCATCAAAAGAAACATAAATTTCAACATACCAATTAGGATCTGGCTAAAAATACTTGAATCAGTCATAGAGCCCATTGCCCTTTATGGTTATGAGGTCTGAGCGCCGCTCACCAACCAAGAATTCACAAAATGGGACAAACACCAAATTGAGACTCTGCATGCAGAATTCTGCAAAAATATCCTCCGTGTACAACGTAGAACACCAAATAATGCATGCAGAGCAGAATTTGGCCGATACCAACTAATTATCAAAATCCAGAAAAGAGCCGTTAAATTCTACAACCACCTAAAAGGAAGCGATTCCCAAACCTTCCATAACAAAGCCATCACCTACAGAGAGATGAACCTGGAGAAGAGTCTGGTCCTGGGGCTCTGTTCACAAACACAAACACACCCCACAGAGCCCCAGGACAACAGCACAATTAGGCCTAACCAAATCATGAGAAAACAAAAAGATAATTACTTGACACATTGGAAAAAATTAACAAAAAACTAGAATGCTATTTGGCCTTAAACAGAGAGATGACACAGTGGCAGAATACCTGACCACTGTGACTGACCCAAACTTAAGGAAAGCTTTGACTATGTACAGACTCAGTGAGCATAGCCTTGCTATTGAGAAAGGCCGCCGTAGGCAGACATGGCTCTCAAGAGAACACAGGCTATGTGCTCACTGCCCACAAAATGAGGTGGAAACTGAGCTGCACTTCCTAACCTCCTGCCCAATGTATGACCATATTAGAGACACATATTTCCCTCCGATTACAGAGATCCACAAAGAATTCGAAAACAAATCCAATTTTGATAAACTTCCATATCTCCTGGGTGAAATTCCACAGTTTGCCATCACAGCAGCAAGATTTGTAACCTGTTGCCACAAGAAAAGGGCAACCAGTGAAGAACACACACCATTGTAAATACAACCCATATTGTAAATATAACCCATATTGTAAATACAACCTATATCTATGTTTATTTATTTTCCCTTTAAACATTTGTACATCGTTGTTGCATTGTTACAACACTGTATATGCAAAAAATCTAAATATATATATAAATATATATATAATATGACATTTGTAATGTCTTTATTATTTAGAAACTTCTGTATGTGTAATGTTTACTGTTAATTTTCATTGTTTATTTCACTTTTGTATATTATCTACCTCACTTGCTTTGGCAATGTTAACATGTTTCCCATGCCAATAAAGCCCCTTGAATTGAATTGAGTTAATACGCTCTCTTCTGGCTCAGCGGCGCCGGAGACTCAGTCTCCTCCTATCACAGCCATTAAATACTGTAACTGTTTTAAAGTCACCATTGACCTCATGGGGCGGCAGGTAGCCTAGTGGTTCGAGCGTTGGTTTCAAGATCGAATCCCAGAGCTGACAAGGTAAAAATGAGTCGTTCTGCCCCTGAACAAGGCAGTTAACTCACTGTTCCTAGGCCGTCATTGAAAAAACTGACTTGCCTAGTTAAATAAAGGTAAAATGAATAAAAAAATGGTAAAGCGGTTTCTTTCCTCTCCGACAACTGAAGGCCTGTATCTTTGTAGTGACTGGGTGTGTTGATACACCATCTAAAGTGTCATTAATAACTTCACCATTCTCAAAGGGATGTTCAATATCTGCTTTTAAAATAAAATAAATGTTTTGCTTTTACCCATCCACCAATAGGTGCCCTTCTTTGGGAGACATTGAAAATTGAAGGAAAAACCTCCCTGGTCTTTGTGGTTGAATTTGTGGTTGAAATTCACTGCTTGACTTTATGGACTTTACAGATTATTGTGTGTGTTGGGTACAGAGTTGAGGTAGTCATTCAAAAGTAACGCTAAACATGTGATTTTGTTAAGCACATTTTTACTCTGGAATGTATTCTGCCACAACAAGGAGGTTAAATACTTATTAAGAGACATTTCAGCTTTTCATTTTTTATTTAATTCGTCAAAATGGTGAAAACCATAATTCCACTTTGACATTATTACTGTACTGTATGTAGGCCAGTTATAATGTTGGCCAGTAATCATTTGCATTTGAATCCATTTTAAAATGCTGTAACACAACAACATGTGGAAACAGCCAAAGGGGTGAGAATACTTCCTGAAGGCACATATTTCAGTCAGATGGCTTTTCAGCCTGGAAAAGTCTGGTTTACTCTCTCTCTCTCTTCTCTCTCACACTCTCTCTCTGTCTCTCTCTCTTCTCTCTCTCTCTCTATTTCCCTCTCTTTCCCCCTCTCTCTCTACTTCTCTCTCTCTCTCTATCCATCTCTCTCTCTCTCTCTCTCTCTCTCTCTCTCTCTCTCTCTCTCTCAAGTCCTCCCAGACTGCTGAGGAAAGCAATACTTTCACCACATCAGGATGTGTCGCTTCCTCTTTCCCTAGAATTACTTTTGCTGACCAGTCATGTTTGTGTTGAGACAGAATGAGAGCTGCCTTGGGGTTTAGGGTTTCTTCAGGCACTACAATTTGGTGTTTATCTCTGATTTTCACTTCCACCCATTCTAACCCTAACTTATCATTGTTTAAGTTTAGATATATCAAACAAAATATATACCAGTGCCGTGCGAAAGTATTCAGACCCCTTGGATTTCTTATTGTTTTATTGTGCTACAAAGTGGGATTAAAATGTATATAATTGTCAGTTTTTGTTAACAGTATACACAAAATACTCTCAAAGTGGAAGAAAAAATTCGTAATTTTTTTCCAATTTAAAGATTCATAAAAAATGTAATAACTCAAATATAATCATTGCATAAGCATTTAGCACCTTTGTTTAGGCCTAAATTAGTTCAGGAGTAAAATGTGACTTAACAAATCACATAAATTATAAAAATCAATAAAATATATCAGTAGCGAGACTATATACAGGGTATTACGGTACAGAGTCAATGTGGAGGCTATGTACAGGGGGGTACCGGTACAGAGTCAATGTGGAGGCTATATACAGGGTGTTACGGTACAGAGTCAATGTGGAGGCTATATACAGGGTGTTACGGTACAGAGTCAATGTGGAGGCTATATACAGGGGGGTACCAGTACAGAGTCAATGTGGAGGCTATATACAGGGTGTTACGGTACAGAGTCAATGTGGAGGCTATGTACAGGGGGGTACCGGTACAGAGTCAATGTGGAGGCTATATACAGGGTGTTACGGTACAGAGTCAATGTGGAGGCTATGTACAGGGGGGTACCGGTACAGAGTCAATGTGGAGGCTATATACAGGGTGTTACGGTACAGAGTCAATGTGGAGGCTATGTACAGGGGGGTACCGGTACAGAGTCAATGTGGAGGCTATATACAGGGTGTTACGGTACAGAGTCAATGTGGAGGCTATATACAGGGTGTTACGGTACAGAGTCAATGTGGAGGCTATATACATGGGGGTACCGGTACAGAGTCAATGTGGAGGCTATATACAGGGTGTTAATGTGGTAATCAATGTAATCAGGTAATCAATGTGGAGGCTATATACAGGGGGTACCGGTACAGAGTCAATGTGGAGGCTGTAAACAGGGGGTACCGGTACAGAGTCAATGTGGAGGCTATATACATGGGGGTACCGGTACAGAGTCAATGTGGAGGCTATATACAGGGGGTACCGGTACACTGACTCTGTACCGGTACAGAGTCAATGTGGAGGCTATATACAGGGGGTACCGGTACAGAGTCAATGTGGAGGCTATATACAGGGGGTACCGGTACAGTGTCAATGTGGAGGCTATATACAGGGGGTACCGATACAGGGTCAATGTGGAGGCTATATACATGGGGGTACCGGTACACTGACTCTGTACCGGTACAGAGTCAATGTGGAGGCTATATACAGGGGGTACCGGTACAGAGTCAATGTGGAGGCTATATACAGGGGGTACCGGTACAGGGTCAATGTGGAGGCTATATACAGGGGGTACCGGTACAGAGTCAGTGTGGAGGCTATATACAGGGTGTTAGGGTACAGAGTCAATGTGGAGGCTATATACAGACTAGATAATTATGAAGACTAGATTGCAATGATGAGCATAATGAATGGCTCCAGTGCTTTAGTAGTGTCAGTCTAAGTGAGATCTGATGCAGAGGGTGTATGAACCACAACCATTCTGGACTGCCTTGTGGCTGTAGCAGTCTGGCCTCTCTCTGCAGCAGGCTGCTAACATCTCTGGCGTGTTAACATCTCTGACGTGCTAACATCTCTGACGTGCTAACATCTCTGACGTGCTAACATCTCTGACGTGTTAACATCTCTGACGTGCTAACATCTCTGACGTGTTAACATCTCTGACGTGCTAACATCTCTGACGTGCTAACATCTCTGACGTGTTAACATCTCTGACGTGTTAACATCTCTGACGTGTTAACATCTCTGACGTGCTAACATCTCTGACGTGCTAACATCTCTGACGTGCTAACATCTCTGACGTGCTAACATCTCTGACGTGTTAACATCTCTGACGTGTTAACATCTCTGACGTGCTAACATCTCTGACGTGCTAACATCTCTGACGTGTTAACATCTCTGACGTGTTAACATCTCTGACGTGCTAACATCTCTGACGTGTTAACATCTCTGACGTGCTAACATCTCTGACGTGCTAACATCTCTGACGTCTTTGCTCTATCAGGCTGTTCTAAAGGAGAGGGACTGTGTTTTATATACACAGTCCCTTTATATTTAGGGACTGTGGTTTATATTTAGTCGGGTGTGTTTCTGCTCTGCCAGATTGTACTGAAGAAGAGGGATAACATCCAGGCTGAATACGAGGCTAAACTGGAAGCTGCTGCCTTCCGGAAAGAGGACAGAGCATCATGCACAGTGAGTCTACTGAACTATTACCTGGTCTCAGATCTGTTTGGTTTTACCAACTCTACTGAACTATAACCTAGCCTGGTCTTTTTTTTTCCGAACTCCTATGGTCATTTCCTAGCCTGGTCTCAGATATTTTTGTGCTGTCTATATGGTCATTACCTAGCTATAACAATGTACTTACAATTTACTTTGATTTACTTACAATTCTGTGTACTGTCAATGCTAATGTCATTTAGACAATTTTTGCATAATGCTATGCCCATTGTAACTTGTTCAGAGCGTAGCCATATGACCTCTAGTGCCTTGCTTAGTTCTGTTTCCTGTCCCCTCCTTACAGCAGGTGCTTAGTTATGTCCCCTCCCTACAGCAGGTGTTTAGTTCTGTTTCCTGTCCCCTCCCTACAGCAGGTGCTTAGTTCTGTCCCCTCCCTACAGCCGGTGCTTAGTTCTGTTCCCTGTTCCCTCCCTACAGCAGGTGTTTAGTTCTGTCCCCTCCCTACAGCAGGTGCTTAGTTCTGTCCCCTCCCTACAGCAGGTGATTAGTTCTGTCCCCTCCCTACAGCAGGTGATTAGTTCTGTCCCCTCCCTACAGCCGGTGCTTAGTTCTGTCCCCTCCCTACAGCAGGTGATTAGTTCTGTCCCCTCCCTACAGCAGGTGATTAGTTCTGACCCCTCCCTACAGCAGGTGCCTAGTTCTGACCCCTCCCTACAGCAGGTGCTTAGTTCTGTCCCCTTCCTACAGCCGGTGCTTAGTTCTGTCCCCTCCCTACAGCAGGTGCTTAGTTCTGTCCCCTTCCTACAGCCGGTGCTTAATTCTGTCCCCTTCCTACAGCCGGTGCTTAATTCTGTCCCCTCCCTATAGCAGGTGCTTAGTTCTGTCCCCTCCCTACAGCAGGTGATTAGTTATGTCCCCTCCCTACAGCAGGTGCTTAGTTCTGTCTCCTCCCTACAGCAGGTGCTTAGTTCTGTCCCCTTCCTACAGCCGGTGCTTAGTTCTGTCCCCTCCCTACAGCCGGTGCTTAGTTCTGTGCCCTGTTCCCTCCCTACAGCAGGTGTTTAGTTCTGTCCCCTCCCTACAGCAGGTGCTTAGTTCTGTCCCCTCCCTACAGCAGGTGCTTAGTTCTGTCCCCTCCCTACAGCAGGTGATTAGTTCTGTCCCCTCCCTACAGCAGGTGATTAGTTCTGACCCCTCCCTACAGCAGGTGCCTAGTTCTGACCCCTCCCTACAGCAGGTGCTTAGTTCTGTCCCCTTCCTACAGCCGGTGCTTAGTTCTGTCCCCTCCCTACAGCAGGTGCTTAGTTCTGTCCCCTTCCTACAGCCGGTGCTTAATTCTGTCCCCTTCCTACAGCCGGTGCTTAATTCTGTCCCCTCCCTACAGCAGGTGCTTAGTTCTGTCCCCTTCCTACAGCCGGTGCTTAGTTCTGTCCCCTCCCTATAGCAGGTGCTTAGTTCTGTCCCCTCCCTATAGCCGGTGCTTAGTTCTGTCCCCTTCCTACAGCCGGTGCTTAGTTCTGTCCCCTCCCTATAGCAGGTGCTTAGTTCTGTCCCCTCCCTACAGCAGGTGCTTAGTTCTGTCCCCTCCCTACAGCCGGTGCTTAGTTCTGTCCCCTCCCTATAGCAGGTGCTTAGTTCTGTCCCCTCCCTACAGCAGGTGTTTAGTTCTGTCCCCTCCCTACAGCAGGTGCTTAGTTCTGTCCCCTCCCTACAGCAGGTGTTTAGTTCTGTCCCCTCCCTACAGCAGGTGCTTAGTTCTGTCCCCTCCCTACAGCAGGTGATTAGTTCTGACCCTCCCTACAGCAGGTGATTAGTTCTGTCCCCTCCCTACAGCAGGTGATTAGTTCTGTCCCCTCCCTACAGCAGGTGATTAGTTCTGACCCCTCCCTACTGCAGGTGCCTACAGACGTGGAGAAGTGCCATGACAGAGTGGAGTGTTGCAATGCTGACCTGAAGTCAGACTGGGACCGCTGGCAGAACAACAAGAGACAAGACTTCAGACAGTTACTCACTGGCATGGCAGACCACAACATCCAGTACTACGAGAAGGTAAGAGGGGAGATTACCCACTGCCTTTTGTTATAATATATATAATTGTCCCTTGCCAAAATCTTAATCCTAACCCAGCCCTTATCTCGACCCTGACCTGGTTTGTCGTGGTTTTCTTGGTGTAACCCAGGTGATCATAGTTCAACTAGAAGAAAATGGTCTCAGCTCTGATTTATCCTCTAGTTCCTCCTGTAGAACCTCTAGTTCCTCCTGTAGAACCTCTTGTTCCTCCTGTAGTACCTCTACTTCCTCCTGTAGAACCTCTTGTTCCTCCTGTAGTACCTCTACTTCCTCCTGTAGAACCTCTAGTTCCTCCTGTAGAACCTCTAGTTCCTCCTGTAGAACCTCTAGTTCCTCCTGTAGTACCTCTACTTCCTCCTGTAGAACCTCTAGTTCCTCCTGTAGTACCTCTAGATCCTCCTGTAGAACCTCTAGTTCCTCCTGTAGAACCTCTTGTTCCTCCTGTAGAACCTCTTGTTCCTCCTGTAGTACCTCTACTTCCTCCTGTAGAACCTCTAGTTCCTCCTGTAGAACCTCTAGATCCTCCTGTAGAACCTCTACTTCCTCCTGTAGAACCTCTTGTTCCTCCTGTAGTACCTCTACTTCCTCCTGTAGAACCTCTAGTTCCTCCTGTAGAACCTCTTGTTCCTCCTGTAGTACCTCTACTTCCTCCTGTAGAACCTCTACTTCCTCCTGTAGAACCTCTACTTCCTCCTGTAGAACCTCTAGTTCCTCCTGTAGAACCTCTAGTTCCTCCTGTAGAACCTCTTGTTCCTCCTGTAGAACCTCTAGTTCCTCCTGTAGTACCTCTACTTCCTCCTGTAGAACCTCTAGTTCCTCCTGTAGAACCTCTAGATCATATTTTACCCGTAGTGCCTCTAGTCTCTCTAGTACCTCTAGTTCCTCCTGTAGAACCTCTACTTCATCCTGTAGAACCGCTACCTCCTCCTGTAGAACCTATAGTTCCTCCTGTAGAACCTCTAGATCCTCCTGTAGAACTTCTAGGTTATTCTGTAGAACCTCTTGGTCCTCCTGTAGAACCTCTAGGTCCTCCTGTAGAACCTCTAGCTCCTCCTGTAGAACCTCTAGCTCCTCCTGTAGATCCTCTAGCTCCTCCTGTAGAACCTCTAGCTCCTCCTGTAGAACCTCTAGATCCTCCTGTAGAACCTCTACTTCATCCTGTAGAACCTCTAGTTCCTCCTGTAGAACCTCTAGTTCCTCCTGTAGTACCTCTAGATCCTCCTGTAGAACCTCTACTTCCTCCTGTAGAACCTCTACTTCCTCCTGTAGAACCTCTAGTTCCTCCTGTAGAACCTCTAGTTCCTCCTGTAGAACCTCTAGTTCCTCCTGTAGTACCTCTACTTCCTCCTGTAGAACCTCTAGTTCCTCCTGTAGTACCTCTAGATCCTCCTGTAGAACCTCTAGTTCCTCCTGTAGAACCTCTTGTTCCTCCTGTAGAACCTCTTGTTCCTCCTGTAGTACCTCTACTTCCTCCTGTAGAACCTCTAGTTCCTCCTGTAGAACCTCTAGATCCTCCTGTAGAACCTCTACTTCCTCCTGTAGAACCTCTTGTTCCTCCTGTAGTACCTCTACTTCCTCCTGTAGAACCTCTAGTTCCTCCTGTAGAACCTCTTGTTCCTCCTGTAGTACCTCTACTTCCTCCTGTAGAACCTCTACTTCCTCCTGTAGAACCTCTACTTCCTCCTGTAGAACCTCTAGTTCCTCCTGTAGAACCTCTAGTTCCTCCTGTAGAACCTCTAGTTCCTCCTGTAGTACCTCTACTTCCTCCTGTAGAACCTCTAGTTCCTCCTGTAGAACCTCTAGATCATCTTTTACCCGTAGTGCCTCTAGTCTCTCTAGTACCTCTAGTTCCTCCTGTAGAACCTCTACTTCATCCTGTAGAACCGCTACCTCCTCCTGTAGAACCTATAGTTCCTCCTGTAGAACCTCTAGATCCTCCTGTAGAACTTCTAGGTTATTCTGTAGAACCTCTTGGTCCTCCTGTAGAACCTCTAGGTCCTCCTGTAGAACCTCTAGCTCCTCCTGTAGAACCTCTAGCTCCTCCTGTAGATCCTCTAGCTCCTCCTGTAGAACCTCTAGCTCCTCCTGTAGAACCTCTAGATCCTCCTGTAGAACCTCTACTTCATCCTGTAGAACCTCTAGTTCCTCCTGTAGAACCTCTAGTTCCTCCTGTAGTACCTCTAGATCCTCCTGTAGAACCTCTACTTCCTCCTGTAGAACCTCTACTTCCTCCTGTAGAACCTCTAGATCCTCCTGTAGTACCTCTAGATCCTCCTGTAGAACCTCTAGTTCCTCCTGTAGAACCTCTAGATCCTCCTGTAGAACCTCTAGTTCCTCCTGTAGTACCTCGTCCGGTTATTTCAGCCACACCCGTTGCTGACAGGTGTATAAAATCGACCACACAGCAGTGGAATCTCCATCGACAAACATTGGCAGTAGAATGGAGAGTTCCGTGACGTTCAACGTGGCACCGTCATAGGGTGTCACCTTTCCAACAAGAGGCAGTAGATGACCAGGGATTTTCTCTGTTTAGTGAGTCCTCCAGATCAGAGGCAGTAGGGATGACCAGGGATGTTCTCTGTTTAGTGAGTCCACCAGATCAGAGGCAGTAGGGATGACCAGGGATGTTCTCTGTTTAGTGAGTCCTCCAGATCAGAGGAAGTAGGGATGACCAGGGATGTTCTCTGTTTAGTGAGTCCTCCAGATCAGAGCCAGTAGGGATGACCAGGGATGTTCTCTGTTTAGTGAGTCCTCCAGATCAGAGGCAGTAGGGAGGACCAGGGATGTGCTCTGTTTAGTGAGTCCTCCAGATCAGAGGCAGTAGGGCTGACCAGGGATGTTCTCTGTTTAGTGAGTCCTCCAGATCAGAGGCAGTAGGGATGACCAGGGATGTTCTCTGTTTAGTGAGTCCACCAGATCAGAGGCAGTAGGGATGACTAAGTGTTCTCTTCGTAAGTATGTGAATTGAACCATTTTCATGTCCTGCATTAATTCAGAATGTACTTTCTGTTGTCAGGTGAAATGTATAGAGTAAAAAGTAGAATATTTCCTTTAGGAATGTAGTGGAGTAAAAACACATTTAAATAGTAAAGTACAGATACTACTTAAGTAGTACTTCAAAGTGATTTTCCTTAAGTTCTTTACACCTCTGTTCCGCTGTTATAATTCCCATTAGCTTTGGGTTCCCATGAGTCCCAGTCTTTAGTTACAATGTGTTATATTTTGTCTTTATTTAACCATTGAAAACTCATGATCTTTATGATGACGATGGAGCATCATAAAAACCCATATTATACACTGTGTTGCAGTGCTAAGCAGCGTCTCCTCTCTCTCTCTCTCTGTCGTCTCTCTCTCTGTCGTCTCTCTCTCCCTCTCTCTCTCTCTCTCTCTCTCTCTCTCTCTCTCTCTCTGTCGTCTCCCTCTCTCTCTCCCTCTCTCTCTCTCTCTCTCTGTCGTCTCTCTCTCCCTCTCTCTCTCTCTCTGTCGTCTCTCTCTCCCTCTCTCTCTCTCTCTCTCTCTCTCTCTCTCTCTCTGTCGTCTCTCTCTCTCCCTCTCTCTCTCTCTCTCTCCCTCTCTCTCTCTCTGTCGTCTCTCTCTGTCGTCTCTCTCTCCCTCTTTCTCTCTCTCTCTCTCTGTCGTCTCTCTCTCTCTCTGTCGTCTCCTCTCTCTCTCTCTGTCGTCTCTCTCTGTCGTCTCTCTCTCTGTCGTCTCTCTCTCTGTCGTGTCTCTCTCTCTGTTGTGTCTCTCTCTCTCTCCCTCTGTCATCTTTCTCTCTCTCTCTCTCCCTCTGTCGTCTCTCTCTCTCTCTCCCTCTGTCGTCTCTCTCTCTCTCTCCTTCTGTCGTCTCTCTCTCTCCCTCTGTCGTCTCTCTCTCTCTCCCTCTGTCGTCTCTCTCTCTCTCTCCCTCTGTCATCTCTCTCTCTCTCTCCCTCTGTCGTCTCTCTCTCTCTCTCTCACCCTCTGTCGTCTCTCTCTCTCTCTGTCGTCTCCTCTCTCTCTCTCTGTCGTCTCTCTCTCTGTCGTGTCTCTCTCTCTGTCGTCTCTCTCTCTCTCTCTCTCCCTCTGTCGTCTCTCTCTCTCTCTCTCTCCCTCTGTCGTCTCTCTCTCTCCTTCTGTCGTCTCTCTCTCTCTCTCTCTCTCCCTCTGTCGTCTCTCTCTCTCTCCCTCTGTTGTCTCTCTCTCTCTCTCTCTCCCCCTCTGTCGTCTCTCTCTCTCCCCCTCTGTCGTCTCTCTCTCTCCCCCTCTGTCGTCTCTCTCTCTCTCCCTCTGTCATCTCTCTCTCTCCCTCTGTCGTCTCTCTCTCTCCCTCTGTCGTCTCTCTCTCTCCCTCTGTCGTCTCTCTCTCTCTCTCTCTCTCTCTCTCTCTCTCTCTCTCTCTCTCTCTCTCTCTCTCTCTCTCTCCCCCTCTGTCGTCTCTCTCTCTCTGTGTCTCTCTCTCTCCCTCTGTCGTCTCTCTCTCTCTCCCCCTCTGTCGTCTCTCTCTCTCCCCCTCTGTCGTCTCTCTCTCTCCCCCTCTGTCGTCTCTCTCTCTCTCCCTCTGTCGTCTCTCTTTCTCTCCCTCTGTCGTCTCTCTCTCTCTCCCTCTGTCGTCTCTCTCTCTCTCCCTCTGTCGTCTCTCTCTCTCTCCCTCTGTCGTCTCTCTCTCTCTCTCTCTCTCTCTCTCTCTCTCTCTCTCTCTCCCTCTGTCGTCTCTCTCTCTCTCTCTCTCTCTCTCTCTCTCTCTCTCTCTCTCTCCCCTTCTGTCGTCTCTCTCTCTCCCTCTGTCGTCTCTCTCTCGTCTCTCTCTCTCTCTCCCTCTCTCTCATGTCCTCCTCTCTCTCTCCAACTCATGTCCGCCTCCCTGTTTCTCCCCTCTCGCTCGGTTGTCTCCCTCTCTCCCTCCCCCCTCTTTCTCTCTCTTCCCCCTCTCAACCTCTTTCTCTCTCCCTCTCTCTCATGTCCTCCTCTCTCCTTCCAACTCATGTCCTCCTCTCTCCCTCTCGCTCATGTCCTCCTCTCTCCTCCTCTCTCCCTCTCTCTCATGTCCTCCTCTCTCATGTTCTCCTCTCTCATGTCCTCCTATCTCCCTCTCTCATGTCCTCCTCTCTCCCTCTCTCATGTCCTCCTCCCTCCCTCTATCATGTCCTCCTCCCTCCCTCTCTCAAGTCCTCCTCTCTCCTCCTCTCTCCCTCTCTCATGTCCTCCTCTCTCCCTCTCTCATGTCCTCCTCTCTCCCTCTCTCTCATGTCCTCCTCTCTCCCTCTCTCTCATGTCCTCCTCTCTCCCTCTCTCTCGTCCTCCTCTCTCCCTCTAACTCATGTCCTCCTCTCTCCCTCTAACTCATGTCCTCCTCTCTCCCTCTAACTCATGTCCTCCTCTCTCACTCTAACTCATGTCCTCCTCTCCCTCTTAACTCATGTCCTCCTCTCTCATCCTCTCTCCCTCTCTCTCATGTCCTCCTCTCTCCTCCTCTCCCTCTCTCTCATGTCCTCCTCTCTCCCTCTAACTCATGTCTTCCTCTTTCCCTCTAACTCATATTCTCCTCTCTCTCCCTCTCTCATGTCCTCCTCTCTTAACTCATGTCCTCTTCTCTCCCTCTCTCTCATGTCCTCCTCTCTCCTCCTCTCCCTCTCTCTCATGTCCTCCTCTCTCCCTCTCTCTCATGTCCTCCTCTCTCCCTCTTAACTCATGTCCTCCTCTCTCCCTCTCTCTCATGTCCTCCTCTCTCCCTCTTAACTCATGTCCTCCTCTCTCCCTCTCTCTCATGTCCTCCTCTCTCCCTCTTAACTCATGTCCTCCTCTCTCCCTCTAACTCATGTCCTCCTCTCTCACTCTAACTCATGTTCTCCTCTCCCTCTTAACTCATGTCCTCCTCTCTCATCCTCTCTCCCTCTCTCTCATGTCCTCCTCTCATCCTCTCTCCCTCTCTCTCATGTCCTCCTCTCTCCTCCTCTCCCTCTCTCTCATGTCCTCATCTCTCCCTCTAACTCATGTCTTCCTCTTTCCCTCTAACTCATATTCTCCTCTCTCTCCCTCTCTCATGTCCTCCTCTCTTAACTCATGTCCTCTTCTCTCCCTCTCTCTCATGTCCTCCTCTCTCATCCTCTCTCCCTCTCTCTCATGTCCTCCTCTCTCCTCCTCTCCCTCTCTCTCATGTCTTCCTCTTTCCCTCTAACTCATATTCTCCTCTCTCTCCCTCTCTCATGTCCTCCTCTCTTAACTCATGTCCTCTTCTCTCCCTCTCTCTCATGTCCTCCTCTCTCCTCCTCTCCCTCTCTCTCATGTCCTCCTCTCTCCCTCTTAACTCATGTCCTCCTCTCTCCCTCTCTCTCATGTCCTCCTCTCTCCCTCTTAACTCATGTCCTCCTCTCTCCCTCTCTCTCATGTCCTCCTCTCTCCCTCTTAACTCATGTCCTCCTCTCTCCCTCTCTCTCTGTTTCAGTGCCTTGCAGCGTGGGAGTCTGTCATTCCACTATTACGGGACAAGCAGCCACAGGAAACAGAAACAGAGGAAGACTGAGAGCCTGCCACTCTTCCTCTGGACATTGCATCTCAAACACTTCTCTACCTGAGTTACCGGTGTCAACAGACACTCTCTGAAAGGGAAATTGCCAAGGAAATGAGCCTTTGGGTCTACAGACAGAAATCTCTTCAGTTTTGGTGTTTTTTTTTCTATTTGTGAAACCCAGTCTATCTGACGTCCCATCTTGCCTGCTGGAACCCAGAAGAGCAGAGTGGATGGAAGATATCATGTCTGTCTGGAAGGCCCATTTTGTTCCTTGTTGCACACCAAACTAGCCTTGGTCGTATTCACTAGAAACCAAACGGGGGGGGGGGGGGCAGAAAGAAACCAGGAGGGACTACTTGAACTTGTCCAATGTGCACTAATGAATGTGACTCTGACACCACAGACAGGCTGAATTCCTGTTGTAATTTTCTAGTCTGTTGAAATGTTTGTTGCCAATGATCCTTTTTTTATATAAACGATGCTGATCTTTGATGGTCTCTGATGGTCTCTAATGTTCTCTGATAGTCTCTGATGGTCTCTGATGGTCTCTGATGGTCTTCGATGTAGCCTAAAGTCTCTGATGGTCTCTGATGGTCTTCGATGTAGCCTAAAGTCTCTGATGGTCTCTAATGGTCTTCGATGTAGCCTAAAGTCTCTGATGGTCTTCGATGTAGCCTAAAGTCTCTGATGGTCTCTGATGGTCTTCGATGTAGCCTAAAGCCTCTGATGGTCTTCGATGTAGCCTAAAGTCTCTGATGGTCTTCGATGTAGCCTAAAGTCTCTGATGGTCTTCGATGTAGCCTAATGCCTCTGATGGTCTCTGATGGTCTTCGATGTAGCCTAAAGTCTCTGATGGTCTTCGATGTAGCCTAAAGTCTCTGATGGTCTTCGATGTAGCCTAAAGTCTCTGATGGTCTCTGATGGTCTTCGATGTAGCCTAAAGTCTCTGATGGTCTTCGATGTAGCCTAAAGTCTCTGATGGTCTCTGATGGTCTTCGATGTAGCCTAAAGTCTCTGATGGTCTCTGATGGTCTTCGATGTAGCCTAAAGTCTCTGATGGTCTTCGATGTAGCCTAAAGTCTCTGATGGTCTTCGATGTAGCCTAATGCCTCTGATGGTCTTCGATGTAGCCTAAAGTCTCTGATGGTCTCTGATGGTCTTCGATGTAGCCTAAAGTCTCTGATGGTCTTCGATGTAGCCTAAAGTCTCTGATGGTCTCTGATGGTCTTCGATGTAGCCTAAAGTCTCTGATGGTCTTCGATGTAGCCTAAAGTCTCTGATGGTCTCTGATGGTCTTCGATGTAGCCTAAAGTCTCTGATGGTCTCTGATGGTCTTCGATGTAGCCTAAAGTCTCTGATGGTCTTCGATGTAGCCTAAAGTCTCTGATGGTCTTTGATGTAGCCTAAAGTCTCTGATGGTCTCTGATGGTCTTCGATGTAGCCTAAAGTCTCTGATGGTCTCTGATGGTCTTCGATGTAGCCTAAAGTCTCTGATGGTCTTCGATGTAGCCTAAAGCCTCTGATGGTCTCTGATGGTCTTCGATGTAGCCTAAAGTCTCTGATGGTCTCTGATGGTCTTCGATGTAGCCTAAAGTCTCTGATGGTCTTCGATGTAGCCTAAAGTCTCTGATGGTCTTCAATGTAGCCTAAAGTCTCTGATGGTCTTCGATGTAGCCTAAAGTCTCTGATGGTCTTCGATGTAGCCTAAAGTCTCTGATGGTCTCTGATGGTCTTCGATGTAGCCTAAAGTCTATGATGGTCTCTGATGGTCTTCGATGTAGCCTAAAGTCTCTGATGGTCTCTGATGGTCTTCGATGTAGCCTAAAGTCTCTGATGGTCTTCAATGTAGCCTAAAGTCTCTGATGGTCTTCGATGTAGCCTAAAGTCTCTGATGGTCTTTGATGTAGCCTAAAGCCTCTGATGGTCTCTGATGGTCTTCGATGTAGCCTAAAGTCTCTGATGGTCTCTGATGGTCTTCGATGTAGCCTAAAGTCTCTGATGGTCTTCGATGTAGCCTAAAGTCTCTGATGGTCTTCGATGTAGCCTAAAGCCTCTGATGGTCTCTGATGGTCTTCGATGTAGCCTAAAGTCTCTGATGGTCTTCGATGTAGCCTAAAGTCTCTGATGGTCTCTGATGGTCTTCGATGTAGCCTAAAGTCTCTGATGGTCTCTGATGGTCTTCGATGTAGCCTAAAGTCTCTGATGGTCTTCGATGTAGCCTAAAGTCTCTGATGGTCTTCGATGTAGCCTAAAGTCTCTGATGGTCTTCGATGTAGCCTAAAGTCTCTGATGGTCTTCGATGTAGCCTAAAGTCTCTGATGGTCTTCGATGTAGCCTAAAGTCTCTGATGGTCTTCGATGTAGCCTAAAGTCTCTGATGGTCTTCGATGTAGCCTAAAGTCTCTGATGGTCTCTGATGGTCTTCGATGTAGCCTAAAGTCTCTGATGGTCTCTGATGGTCTTCGATGTAGCCTAAAGTCTCTGATGGTCTTCGATGTAGCCTAAAGTCTCTGATGGTCTTCGATGTAGCCTAAAGTCTCTGATGGTCTTCGATGTAGCCTAAAGTCTCTGATGGTCTTCGATGTAGCCTAAAGTCTCTGATGGTCTTCGATGTAGCCTAAAGCCTCTGATGGTCTCTGATGGTCTTCGATGTAGCCTAAAGCCTCTGATGGTCTTCGATGTAGCCTAAAGTCTCTGATGGTCTTCGATGTAGCCTAAAGTCTCTGATGGTCTCTGATGTAGCCTAAAGTCTCTGATGGTCTTCGATGTAGCCTAAAGTCTCTGATGGTCTTCGATGTAGCCTAAAGTCTCTGATGGTCTTCGATGTAGCCTAAAGTCTCTGATGGTCTTCGATGTAGCCTAATGCCTCTGATAGTCTCTGATGGTCTTCGATGTAGCCTAAAGTCTCTGATGGTCTTCGATGTAGCCTAAAGTCTCTGATGGTCTTCGATGTAGCCTAAAGTCTCTGATGGTCTCTGATGGTCTTCGATGTAGCCTAAAGTCTCTGATGGTCTTCGATGTAGCCTAAAGCCTCTGATGGTCTTCGATGTAGCCTAAAGTCTCTGATGGTCTTCGATGTAGCCTAAAGTCTCTGATGGTCTTCGATGTAGCCTAAAGTCTCTGATGGTCTTCAATGTAGCCTAAAGTCTCTGATGGTCTTCGATGTAGCCTAAAGTCTCTGATGGTCTTCGATGTAGCCTAAAGTCTCTGATGGTCTCTGATGGTCTTCGATGTAGCCTAAAGTCTATGATGGTCTCTGATGGTCTTCGATGTAGCCTAAAGTCTCTGATGGTCTCTGATGGTCTTCGATGTAGCCTAAAGTCTCTGATGGTCTTCAATGTAGCCTAAAGTCTCTGATGGTCTTCGATGTAGCCTAAAGTCTCTGATGGTCTTTGATGTAGCCTAAAGCCTCTGATGGTCTCTGATGGTCTTCGATGTAGCCTAAAGTCTCTGATGGTCTCTGATGGTCTTCGATGTAGCCTAAAGTCTCTGATGGTCTTCGATGTAGCCTAAAGTCTCTGATGGTCTTCGATGTAGCCTAAAGCCTCTGATGGTCTCTGATGGTCTTCGATGTAGCCTAAAGTCTCTGATGGTCTTCGATGTAGCCTAAAGTCTCTGATGGTCTCTGATGGTCTTCGATGTAGCCTAAAGTCTCTGATGGTCTCTGATGGTCTTCGATGTAGCCTAAAGTCTCTGATGGTCTTCGATGTAGCCTAAAGTCTCTGATGGTCTTCGATGTAGCCTAAAGTCTCTGATGGTCTTCGATGTAGCCTAAAGTCTCTGATGGTCTTCGATGTAGCCTAAAGTCTCTGATGGTCTTCGATGTAGCCTAAAGTCTCTGATGGTCTTCGATGTAGCCTAAAGTCTCTGATGGTCTTCGATGTAGCCTAAAGTCTCTGATGGTCTCTGATGGTCTTCGATGTAGCCTAAAGTCTCTGATGGTCTCTGATGGTCTTCGATGTAGCCTAAAGTCTCTGATGGTCTTCGATGTAGCCTAAAGTCTCTGATGGTCTTCGATGTAGCCTAAAGTCTCTGATGGTCTTCGATGTAGCCTAAAGTCTCTGATGGTCTTCGATGTAGCCTAAAGTCTCTGATGGTCTTCGATGTAGCCTAAAGCCTCTGATGGTCTCTGATGGTCTTCGATGTAGCCTAAAGCCTCTGATGGTCTTCGATGTAGCCTAAAGTCTCTGATGGTCTTCGATGTAGCCTAAAGTCTCTGATGGTCTCTGATGTAGCCTAAAGTCTCTGATGGTCTTCGATGTAGCCTAAAGTCTCTGATGGTCTTCGATGTAGCCTAAAGTCTCTGATGGTCTTCGATGTAGCCTAAAGTCTCTGATGGTCTTCGATGTAGCCTAATGCCTCTGATAGTCTCTGATGGTCTTCGATGTAGCCTAAAGTCTCTGATGGTCTTCGATGTAGCCTAAAGTCTCTGATGGTCTTCGATGTAGCCTAAAGTCTCTGATGGTCTCTGATGGTCTTCGATGTAGCCTAAAGTCTCTGATGGTCTTCGATGTAGCCTAAAGCCTCTGATGGTCTTCGATGTAGCCTAAAGTCTCTGATGGTCTTCGATGTAGCCTAAAGTCTCTGATGGTCTTCGATGTAGCCTAATGCCTCTGATGAGTGAAGCAGGAGCATCATTGTGTTTCTGTCTGTTTACAGATTGTTGAAGAGCACTAACCGATCCAGCTGTCCTCCGGAGCAGAGCAGCAATCCTCTGGCCAAACATATAGAGGAACCTGCCTTACTGTTAGACATACCGTCTGACTTCTCCTGGTTGATGGTCTTGCACACCAGGGCGTGTTCACTGGTATAGCAAGCAGGCTGAAATGGGGAGAGAATAACCTTGACTTATCCAATAAGAAACGTTTTTCTTTCATTGCAAAATGTTTTCTGTGCGCTAATGAATACACACCTAGTCTCTCGTTACAAAGAAACATGAACCGCGAGATCATACAGATCATACAGATCATACAAGATTTGGTTCTGGGTTCCTCCTGGGTTCCTCCTATCACCAGACACTTCCTATCGACACTTCCTCCTATCACCAGACACTTCCTCCTGTTCCCAGACACTTCCTCCTGTTCCCAGACACTTCCTCCTGTTCCCAGACACTTCCTCCTGTTCCCAGACACTTCCTCCTGTTCCCAGACACTTCCTCCTATGACCAGACACTTCCTCCTGTGCCCAGACACTTCCTCCTGTGCCCAGACACTCCCTCCTGTGCCCAGACACTCCCTCCTGTGCCCAGACACTCCCTCCTGTGCCCAGACACTCCCTCCTGTGCCCAGACACTCCCTCCTGTGCCCAGACACTTCCTCCTGTGCCCAGACACTTCCTCCTATGACCAGACACTTCCTCCTGTGCCCAGACACTCCCTCCTGTGCCCAGACACTCCCTCCTGTGCCCAGACACTCCCTCCTGTGCCCAGACACTCCCTCCTGTGCCCAGACACTCCCTCCTGTGCCCAGACACTCCCTCCTGTGCCCAGACACTTCCTCCTGTGCCCAGACACTTCTTCCTGTGCCAAATAGTCTGGGGATGAGGTTGGTGGAATCCATATCTGTGTCCCAAATTAGTTGTTTATTTTTTATTTAACTTTTTTATTTAACTAGGCAAGTCAGTTAAGAACACATTCTTATTTACAATGACGTTCTACCGGGGCCAAACCCGGAAGTGTGCGCCGCCCAATGGGACTCCCAATCACAGTCCCTGGATTCGAACCAGGGACTGTAGTGACACCTCTTGCACTGAGATGCAGCGCCTTAGACCGCAGCGCCACTCGGGAGCATATGGCACCCTATTTCCTGTATAGTGCACTACTTTTGTTTTAAAAAAAATAGAGCACAATATAGGGATTAGGGTCCCATTTGGGATGCATCCTATGTAGTGCCAACTAGTGTTGGGCTCCCTCCCTCCCTTCCCCACTTACTTATGTAACACAGTGTGAGTGTAGACATCTCTGAGTAGAGGGCAAAGTCAAAGGTAGTGCACTATATAGGGAATAGGGTTCCATAGGGCTCTGGTCTAAAGTAGTGCACTATATAGGGAATTAGGGTTCTATAGGGCTCTGGTCTAAAGTAGTGCACTATATAGGGAATAGGGTTCCATAGGGCTCTGGTCTAAAGTAGTGCACTATATAGGGAATAGGGTTCTATTTGGGATACACTGTTACACATTGGGATTCTCTGTATACTGTGGTTACCATGGTGAAACTGTACTTCCTCCCTCATTGATTGTTCAGGACCCTTCAGCAGGAAGGAACTATTCTCATGTGTTTATGTTTATGTTCTAAAACCAGTTGGAATAAAGAATTCAAATATTTGTTTCATCGTCTTCATCTTCATCATGTTGCTTTGGAGACACCAGATATAAACCTTCCTGCTGTGTCCCTATGGAACCCTATTCCCTATATAGTGCACTACTTTAGACCAGAGCCCTATGGAACCCTATTCCCTATATAGTGCACTACATTAGACCAGAGCCCTATAGAACCCTATTCCCTATATAGTGCACTACGTTAGACCAGAGCCCTATAGAACCCTATTCCCTATATAGTACACTACGTTAGACCAGAGCCCTATAGAACCCTATTCCCTATATAGTACACTACGTTAGACCAGAGCCCTATAGAACCCTATTCCCTATATAGTGCACTACTTTAGACCAGAGCCCTATGGAACCCTATTCCCTATATAGTGCACTACTTTAGACCAGGGTTCATAGGTGGGTCTGTACCAGCTTGATGAAACCCCCTACCTGGAAGAGGGAACAATTCTCTCGGAACCAAACAGAAGCAAACAAGACCAAATGAGGAGGGACCGACCTGAATTTGCCCAGTAAGATGCTCTCGTTTTCATTGCAAACAGTTTTCTATTGAAAAACGTTTAGCTACGGTGTGCACTAATGAATACACCCCTGTTGGTTTACTCTGAACTAGTCAACCGACCAGTCCTTCAACCTGTCTCTGAACTAGTCAACCGACCAGTCCTTCAACCTGTCTCTGAACTAGTCAACCGACCAGTCCTTCAACCTGTCTGAACTAGTCAACCGACCAGTCCTTCAACCTGTCTGAACTAGTCAACTGACCAGTCCTTCAACCTGTCTCTGAACTAGTCAACCGACCAGTCCTTCAACCTGTCTCTGAACTAGTCAACCGAGCAGTCCTTCAACCTGTCTCTGAACTAGTCAACCGACCAGTCCTTCAACCTGTCTCTGAACTAGTCAACCGACCAGTCCTTCAACCTGTCTCTGAACTAGTCAACCGAGCAGTCCTTCAACCTGTCTCTGAACTAGTCAACCGACCAGTCCTTCAACCTGTCTGAACTAGTCAACCGACCAGTCCTTCAACCTGTCTCTGAACTAGTCAACCGACCAGTCCTTCAACCTGTCTCTGAACTAGTCAACCGACCAGTCCTTCAACCTGTCTCTGAACTAGTCAACCGAGCAGTCCTTCAACCTGTCTCTGAACTAGTCAACCGACCAGTCCTTCAACCTGTCTCTGAACTAGTCAACCGACCAGTCCTTCAACCTGTCTGAACTAGTCAACCGACCAGTCCTTCAACCTTTCTCTGAACTAGTCAACCGACCAGTCCTTCAACCTGTCTCTGAACTAGTCAACTGAGCAGTCCTTCAACCTGTCTCTGAACTAGTCAACTGACCAGTCCTTCAACCTGTCTCTGAACTAGTCAACCGACCAGTCCTTCAACCTGTCTGAACTAGTCAACCGACCAGTCCTTCAACCTGTCTGAACTAGTGAACCGACCAGTCCTTCAACCTGTCTGAACTAGTCAACCGACCAGTCCTTCAACCTGTCTCTGAACTAGTCAACCGACCAGTCCTTCAACCTGTCTCTGAACTAGTCAACCGACCAGTCCTTCAACCTTTCTCTGAACTAGTCAACCGACCAGTCCTTCAACCTGTCTCTGAACTAGTCAACCGACCAGTCCTTCAACCTGTCTGAACTAGTCAACCGACCAGTCCTTCAACCTGTCTGAACTAGTCAACCGAGCAGTCCTTCAACCTGTCTCTGAACTAGTCAACCGACCAGTCCTTCAACCTGTCTGAACTAGTCAACCGACCAGTCCTTCAACCTTTCTCTGAACTAGTCAACCGACCAGTCCTTCAACCTGTCTGAACTAGTCAACCGAGCAGTCCTTCAACCTGTCTCTGAACTAGTCAACCGACCAGTCCTTCAACCTGTCTGAACTAGTCAACCGACCAGTCCTTCAACCTGTCTCTGAACTAGTCAACCGACCAGTCCTTCAACCTGTCTGAACTAGTCAACCGACCAGTCCTTCAACCTGTCTGAACTAGTCAACCGACCAGTCCTTCAACCTGTCTGAACTAGTCAACCGAGCAGTCCTTCAACCTGTCTCTGAACTAGTCAACCGACCAGTCCTTCAACCTGTCTCTGAACTAGTCAACCGACCAGTCCTTCAACCTGAGTCCTTCAACCTGTCTCTGAACTAGTCAACCGACCAGTCCTTCAACCTGTCTCTGAACTAGTCAACCGACCAGTCCTTCAACCTTTCTCTGAACTAGTCAACCGACCAGTCCTTCAACCTGTCTCTGAACTAGTCAACCGACCAGTCCTTCAACCTGTCTCTGAACTAGTCAACCGACCAGTCCTTCAACCTGTCTCTGAACTAGTCAACCGACCAGTCCTTCAACCTGTCTCTGAACTAGTCAACCGACCAGTCCTTCAACCTTTCTCTGAACTAGTCAACCGACCAGTCCTTCAACCTGTCTCTGAACTAGTCAACCGACCAGTCCTTCAACCTGTCTCTGAACTAGTCAACCGACCAGTCCTTCAACCTGTCTCTGAACTTGTCAACCGACCAGTCCTTCAACCTGTCTCTGAACTAGTCAACCGACCAGTCCTTCAACCTGTCCTTTCAGAATAGATGGTTTTCTCTTCTTCAAGCAGCTGGACAGAGTTTTGTCTATGGTCTCATGACTATTGTCAAGCACCCCATGTGGATAGGCTAAGTACCCCCAGGTATCCCTGATTGGGTCCTACTGTTTTAGAGTGGGTCAGATCTGGTGTGGCTGTGTTGTGGCTTTACCCACAATCAGATCCAATGACGCCCTATGATTATGTGGGCTTCCTAGTTGTTCTCTCTCTCTCTACTGTCCTCCTGTTGTTCTCCCTCTCGCTACTGTCCTCCTGTTGCTCTCTCTCTCTACTGTCCTCCTGTTGTTCTCTCTCTCTCTCTACTGTCCTCCTGTTGTTCTCTCTCTCTCTACTGTCCTCCTGTTGTTCTCTCTCTCTCTACTGTCCTCCTGTTGTTCTCTCTCTCTCTACTGTCCTGTTGTTCTCCCTCTCTACTGTCCTCCTGTTGTTCTCTCTCTCTCTACTGTCCTCCTGTTGTTCTCTCTCTCTACTGTCCTCCTGTTGTTCTCTCTCTCTACTGTCCTCCTGTTGTTCTCTCTCTCTCTCTACTGTCCTCCTGTTGTTCTCTCTCTCTCTACTGTCCTGTTGTTCTCTCTCTCTCTACTGTCCTGTTGTTCTCTCTCTCTCTACTGTCCTCCTGTTGTTCTCTCTCTCTCTCTACTGTCCTCCTGTTGTTCTCTCTCTCGCTACTGTCCTCCTGTTGCTCTCTCTCTCTACTGTCCTCCTGTTGTTCTCTCTCTCTACTGTCCTCCTGTTGTTCTCTCTCTCTACTGTCCTCCTGTTGTTCTCTCTCTCTCTCTACTGTCCTCCTGTTGTTCTCTCTCTCTCTACTGTCCTGTTGTTCTCTCTCTCTCTACTGTCCTGTTGTTCTCTCTCTCTCTACTGTCCTCCTGTTGTTCTCTCTCTCTCTCTACTGTCCTCCTGTTGTTCTCTCTCTCTCTACTGTCCTCCTGTTGTTCTCTCTCTCTCTACTGTCCCCCTGTTGTTCTCTCTCTCTCTACTGTCCTCCAGTTGTTCTCTCTCTCTCTACTGTCCTCCTGTTGTTCTCTCTCTCTCTACTGTCCTCCTGTTGTTCTCTCTCTCTCTCTACTGTCCTCCTGTTGTTCTCTCTCTCTCTACTGTCCTCCTGTTGTTCTCTCTCTCTCTACTGTCCTCCTGTTGTTCTCCCTCTCTACTGTCCTCCTGTTGTTCTCCCTCTCTACTGTCCTCCTGTTGTTCTCCCTCTCTTCTATCCTCCTGTTGTTCTCCCTCTCTACTGTCCTCCTGTTGTTCTCCCTCTCTACTGTCCTCCTGTTGTTCTCCCTCTCTACTGTCCTCCTGTTGTTCTCCCTCTCTACTATCCTCCTGTTGTTCTCCCTCTCTCTACTGTCCTCCTGTTGTTCTCTCCTTCTCTACTGTCCTCCTGTTGTTCTCCCTCTCAACTATCCTCCTGTTGTTCTCTCTCTCTCTACTATCCTCTCTCTCTCTACTATCATCCTGTTGTTCTCCCTCTCTCTACTGTCCTCCTGTTGTTCTCCCTCTCTCTACTATCCTCGCTCTCTCTACTGTCCTCCTGTTGTTCTCTCTCTCTCTACTGTCCTCCTGTTGTTCTCTCTCTCTCTACTGTCCTCCTGTTGTTCTCTCTCTCTCTACTATCCTCCTGTTGTTCTCTCTCTCTCTACTGTCCTCCTGTTGTTCTCCCTCTCTCTACTATCCTCGCTCTCTCTACTGTCCTCCTGTTGTTCTCTCTCTCTCTACTGTCCTCCTGTTGTTCTCTCTCTCTCTACTGTCCTCCTGTTGTTCTCTCTCTCTCTACTATCCTCCTGTTGTTCTCTCTCTCTCTACTATCCTCCTGTTGTTCTCCCTCTCTCTACTGTCCTCCTGTTGTTCTCTCTCTCTCTACTATCCTCCTGTTGTTCTCTGTCTCTCTACTATCCTCCTGTTGTTCTCCCTCTCTCTACTGTCCTCCTGTTCTCTCTCTCTCTACTGTCCTCCTGTTGTTCTCTCTCTCTCTACTGTCCTTTTTGAGTGTGCATTGTTTACTCTGGAATCATAATATGTACATTTTGATGTTGGAACAACATATTTAAATAATAGCCTGTATATGGATGATGTTTTGATGCAAATATCTTTACCTCAAATGATTTCAGATATTGGACCAATAAAGAAAATTATTTAATCTGTTCACTCAAATAATTAATTCACAATGAAGAACACAATAGTTCAAATGCAGAAAAATGATGTATTAAAAAGTGACAGTAAAGTATTTCAAGTTAATTCAGCTCTGTTTAACTGGAGTTCTTTCACAGTGACGGGAACAATGAACTGGCTTGGAGGTCCAGAATTTGAGGGCTCTAGAGAATGTCAGTGTTTTCAATAGTGCCCAGTGTTGGACATGTTGATTGGGCTCAGGCCTGGGATTCATTCAAGAGACGCGTTGTGTAACTACCAACAATGCGTTTTTGCAGCGATTGCATTCATGGTAAGTGCTGCTGACGTCGGCTCCAGTGTCACAGAGACGGCGAGGAGGGCCTGTGATGGCGGTACCAAGGACATTAACGTGGCTCAATCTCAAAACCGTCACAATCACATCGTCGCCGCCGTCAGTTCCCCAGGATCCTCTCGTAACCGTCAGCCCGGCCAGATCTGCAACCCACCACGCTGGAGGAGAGAAACATCGTACAAAGGAAATGTGGTGACGCTTTACACGACAGGGTCCTTATTTCTGTCATTATTCCTTCCCGTGTAACAAGTATTGGAAATGTTCTTTGTAACCCCGTACTGGTGCCATGTTCAAAACAGCTGGGAACTCTCCCACTTCCAGTGAGTTCAAGGCAAGTGGAAACTCAGGGTAAAAAACGGTGGCTAGGACTGATGATGTCACATCTTACCTGACAGGTATGGTGGCTAGGACTGATGATGTCATATCTTACCTGACAGGTATGGTGGCTAGGACTGATGATGTCACATCTTACCTGACAGGTATGGTGGCCAGGACTGATGATGTCACATCTTACCTGACAGGTATGGTGGCTAGGACTGATGATGTCATATCTTACCTGACCGGTATGGTGGCTAGGACTGATGATGTCACATCTTACCTGACAGGTATGGTGGCTAGGACTGATGATGCCACATCTTATCTGACCGGTATGGTGGCCAGGACTGATGTCATATCGTACCTGACTGGTATGGTGGCCAGGACTGATGATGTCATGGTGATGATGTCACATCTTACCTGACAGGTATGGTGGCTAGGACTGATGATGTCACATCTTACCTGACTGGTATGGTGGCCAGGACTGATGATGTCATATCGTACCTGACAGGTATGGTGGCCGGGACTGATGATGTCATATCGTACCTGACAGGTATGGTGGCCAGGACTGATGATGTCATATCGTACCTGACAGGTATGGTGGCCGGGACTGATGATGTCATATCGTACCTGACAGGTATGGTGGCCAGGACTGATGATGTCATATCGTACCTGACAGGTATGGTGGCCAGGACTGATGATGTCATGACGTACCTGACAGGTATGGTGGCCAGGACGGTGATAATGCTGGACAGGGTGAAGACGAACCCGGGGAACCAGTCCAGCGTAGCCTGGTACACCTTGGTGTAGATGGGAGTGTAGGCCAGGCTGGCAATCTTAAAGGACAGCTGCAGTGAGATGAGGGTGATCCCTGTGAAGCACAAATGTCACCGCCTTTCAAAATGTGTTGCATTATAGGATACAAATTGTTTGACTGTTGCCTTCGTGTGATCTAAGGTCATGTTCACTGCTTCTGCGTTTTGCCGGCTACACCATGCAGCAGTCGCCTGGCGCTATTATCAAACACATTTTTTTGGGGGGGGGGTTCAACAGCGCGAACGTGACCAAGACAGGAACCAACTTTGCCGCAATTAGAGGCTCAGATGAAACCAAGATTGAAGTCTAATGTGTAGTCTGCTAACCTAATGTGTAGTCTGCTAACCTAATGTGTAGTCTGCCTGCTCTAACCTAATGTGTAGTCTGCTAACCTAATGTGTAGTCTGCTAACCTAATGTGTAGTCTTCTACCCTAATGTGTAGTCTGCTAACCTAATGTGTAGTCTGCTAACCTAATGTGTAGTCTGCTAACCTAATGTGTAGTCTGCTAACCTAATGTGTAATCTGCTAACCTAATGTGTAGTCTGCCTGCTCTAACCTAATGTGTAGTCTGCTAACCTAATGTGTAGTCTGCAAAACTAATGTGTAGTCTGCTAACCTAATGTGTAGTCTGCTAACCTAATGTGTAGTCTGCTAACCTAATGTGTAGTCTGCCCGCTCCAACCTAATGTGTAGTCTGCTAACCTAATGTGTAGTCTGCTAACCTAATGTGTAGTCTGCTAACCTAATGTGTAGTCTGTTAACCTAATGTGTAGTCTGCCTGCTCTAACCTAATGTGTAGTCTGCTCGCTCTAACCTAATGTGTAGTCTGCTAACCTAATGTGTAGTCTGCTAACCTAATGTGTAGTCTGCTAACCTAATGTGTAGTCTGCTACCCTAATGTGTAGTCTGCTAACCTAATGTGTAGTCTGCTAACCTAATGTGTAGTCTGCTAACCTAATATGTAGTCTGCTAACCTAATGTGTAGTCTGCCCGCTCCAACCTAATGTCTAGTCTGCTCACCTAATGTGTAATCTGCTAACCTAATGTGTAGTCTGCTAACCTAATGTGTAGTCTGCTACCCTAATGTGTAGTCTGCTAACCTAATGTGTAATCTGCTAACCTAATGTGTAGTCTGCTAACCTAATGTGTAGTCTGCTAACCTAATGTGTAGTCTGCCCGCTCCAACTTAATGTGTAGTCTGCTAACCTAATGTGTAGTCTGCTAACCTAATGTGTAGTCTGCTAACCTAATGTGTAGTCTGCTAACCTAATGTGTAATCTGCTAACCTAATGTATAGTCTGCTAACCTAATGTGTAGTCTGCTAACCTAATGTGTAGTCTGCCTGCTCTAACCTAATGTGTAGTCTGCTAACCTAATGTGTAGTCTGCCTGTTCTAACCTAATGTGTAGTTTGCTAACCTAATGTGTAGTCTGCTAACCTAATGTGTAGTCTGCCTGCTCCAACCTAATGTGTAGTCTGCCTGCTCTAACCTAATGTGTAGTCTGCTAACCTAATGTATAGTCTGCTAACCTAATGTGTAATCTGCCCGCTCTAACCTAATGTGTAGTCTGCTAACCTAATGTGTAGTCTGCCTGCTCCAACCTAATGTGTAGTCTGCTAACCTAATGTGTAGTCTGCTAACCTAATGTGTAATCTGCTAACCTAATGTGTAGTCTGCTAACCTAATGTGTAGTCTGCTAACCTAATGTGTAGTCTGCTTGCTCCAACCTAATGTGTAGTCTGCTAACCTAATGTGTAGTCTGCCTGCTCTAACCTAATGTGTAGTCTGCTAACCTAATGTGTAGTCTGCTAACCTAATGTGTAGTCTGCCTGCTCTAACCTAATGTGTAGTCTGCTAACCTAATGTGTAGTCTGCCCGCTCCAACCTAATGTGTAGTCTGCTAACCTAATGTATAGTCTGCCCGCTCCAACCTAATGTGTAGTCTGCTAACCTAATGTGTAGTCTGCTAACCTAATGTGTAGTCTGCCCGCTCCAACCTAATGTGCAGTCTGCCCATCAACAATACTTCTTTAGACATGCCCTGACTGTGAAATTTGGTGGCACTATCACAAAGACCTCAATATGACCTCCATGGAGGTCTTTTGGTATTTTTTGATCAGAAGTGTTGTCTGTATTATTGGTGGGGTTGATTTAGTTGGGTAGATGACGTTACAAAGTCGTTTGGAAATATTTCACCCTATTTTATTCTGACAGGAAATCTATTCAAATGCCCTGGTTGACTGACAGGCTTCCCAGACTGCCTCCAATCGTATCAATGTTCCTTAAAGGGATCTGGTATTAGTGTACCAAGTTTGGTACTTGTATCAAAGAGTGCAACGATCTGGGAGGTACTACTGTTGGTCTGAGAAGGGAGCAGCTTGGTGCAGGGCTTATGTCAATGGGTAAAAGGCTATTTTCTCTCGTTTCCAAGTCTATTCAATTCTTAACAAACAGAAAGCCATTCTGTCTGTATAAATATCATGGAGAGGTTTATAATTACAGGCAGTATCCATCTCAAATGGCACCCTATTCCCTATGGTGTAAAGTTAACCCATATGGCTCTGGTCAAAAGTAGTGCACTATATAGGGAATAGGGTTCCATAGGGCTCTGGTCTAAAGTAGTGCACTATATAGGGAATAGGGTTCTATAGGGCTCTGGTCAAAAGTAGTGCACTATATAGGGAATAGGGTTCCATAGGGCTCTGGTCTAAAGTAGTGCACTATATAGGGAATAGGGTTCCATAGGGCTCTGGTCTAAATTAGTGCACTATATAGGGAATAGGGTTCTATAGGGCTCTGGTCAAAAGTAGTGCACTATATAGGGAATAGGGTTCCATAGGGTTCTGGTCTAAAGTAGTGCACTATATAGGGAATAGGGTTCCATAGGGCTCTGGTCTAAAGTAGTGCACTATATAGGGTTCCATAGGGCTCTGGTCTAAAGTAGTGCACTATATATAGGGAATAGGGTTCCATAGGGCTCTGGTCTACAGTAGTGCACTATATAGGGAATAGGGTTCCATAGGGCTCTGGTCTAAAGTAGTGCACTATATAGGGTTCCATAGGGCTCTGGTCTAAAGTAGTGCACTACATAGGGAATAGGGTTCCATTTGGGATGGTGTGTTATAATTAAACCAGAACTGGATGAACAAGCTAGTCAAGTCAGTGGAAGACGACTGGCTAAAGATGGCGTCAGCAGGAAAACACATCTCTTCATGTCGGTGGTGTTCGATAGCTTGACGTGTCCGCATGCCAGTTGTAACTTCCCCCTTTTTAACCTCGTAACAGCAGAACAGGGAAGAGGATCACCGGCGTGCCTGGTCTGGTTCAACCACATACTAATGACAGCGTCGTTATTGTTAGTACCAGCAGAACAGGGAAGAGGATCACTGGCGTGCCTGGTCTGGTTCAACCACATACTAACGACAGCGTTGTTATTGTTAGTACCAGCAGAACAGGGAAGAGGATCGCCGGCGTGCCTGGTCTGGTTCAACCACATACTAACGACAGCGTCGTTATTGTTATTCCCCTCGTCAGAAAACAGGGGTGAGCCCCAAATGGCACCTTAACCCCTACAGATAGGAAAGGCTTAGTAGTGGACTGTATTGGGAACTAATCTCTGTTAAACCAGAACTAAAATGTAGTGTGGTAGACGTAGTGGTCTAACATGACACTAATCTACCCTACTGGTGACACTAATCTACCCTACTGGTGACACTAATCTACCCTGCTGGTGACACTAATCTACCCTACTGGTGACACTAATCTACCCTACTGGTGACACTAATCTACCCTACTGGTGACACTAATCTACCCTGCTGGTGACACTAATCTACCCTACTGGTGACACTAATCTACCCTACTGGTGACACTAATCTACCCTACTGGTGACACTAATCTACCCTACTGGTGACACTAATCTACCCTACTGGTGACACTAATCTACCCTACTGGTGACACTAATCTACCCTACTGGTGACACTAATCTACCCTACTGGTGACACTAATCTACCCTACTGGTGACACTAATCTACCCTACTGGTGACACTAATCTACCCTACTGGTGACACTAATCTACCCTACTGGTGACACTAATCTACCCTACTGGTTTCTCTCTAACATGACACTAATCTACCCTACTGGTGACACTAATCTACCCTACTGGTGACACTAATCTACCCTACTGGTTTCTCCCTAACATGGTGCTAATCAACCCTACTGGTTTCTCCCTAACATGACACTAATCTACCCTACTGGTTTCTCCCTAACATGACACTAATCTACCCTACTGGTGACACTAATCTACCCTACTGGTTTCTCCCTAACATGACACTAATCTACCCTACTGGTGACACTAATCTACCCTACTGGTGACACTAATCTACCCTACTGGTGACACTAATCTACCCTGCTGGTGACACTAATCTACCCTACTGGTGACACTAATCTACCCTACTGGTGACACTAATCTACCCTACTGGTGACACTAATCTACCCTACTGGTGACACTAATCTACCCTACTGGTGACACTAATCTACCCTACTGGTGACACTAATCTACCCTACTGGTGACACTAATCTACCCTACTGGTGACACTAATCTACCCTACTGGTGACACTAATCTACCCTACTGGTGACACTAATCTACCCTACTGGTGACACTAATCTACCCTACTGGTTTCTCTCTAACATGACACTAATCTACCCTACTGGTGACACTAATCTACCCTACTGGTGACACTAATCTACCCTACTGGTTTCTCCCTAACATGGTGCTAATCAACCCTACTGGTTTCTCCCTAACATGACACTAATCTACCCTACTGGTTTCTCCCTAACATGACACTAATCTACCCTACTGGTGACACTAATCTACCCTACTGGTTTCTCCCTAACATGACACTAATCTACCCTACTGGTGACACTAATCTACCCTACTGGTG
Organism: Oncorhynchus mykiss; assembly: GCF_057628025.1. Taxonomy (NCBI): domain Eukaryota; kingdom Metazoa; phylum Chordata; class Actinopteri; order Salmoniformes; family Salmonidae; genus Oncorhynchus; species Oncorhynchus mykiss. The sequence continues at coordinate 3,840,104 of NC_143033.1, read as the reverse complement.
ACACTAATCTACCCTACTGGTGACACTAATCTACCCTACTGGTTTCTCCCTAACATGACACTAATCTACCCTACTGGTTTCTCCCTAACATGACACTAATCTACCCTACTGGTTTCTCCCTAACATGACAATAATCTACCCTACTGGTTTCTCCCTAACATGACACTAATCTACCCTACTGGTTTCTCCCTAACATGACACTAATCTACCCTACTGTTTTCCCCCTAACATGACACTAATCTACCTTACTGGTTTCCCCCTAACATGACACTAATCTACCTTACTGGTTTCTCCCTAACATGACACTAATCTACCCTACTGGTTTCTCCCTAACATGACACTAATCTACCCTACTGGTTTCTCCCTAACATGACACTAATCCACCCTACTGGTTTCTCCCTAACATGACAATAATCTACCCTACTGGTTTCTCCCTAACATGACAATAATCTAGCCTACTGGTTTCTCCCTAACATGACTCTAATCTACCCTACTGGTTTCTCCCTAACATGACACTAATCGACCCTACTGGTTTCTCCCTAACATGACACTAATCGACCCTACTGGTTTCCCCCTAACATGACAATAATCTAGCCTACTGGTGACACTAATCTACCCTGCTGGTTTCTCCCTAACATGGTGCTAATCTACCCTACTGGTTTCTCCCTAACATGACACTAATCGACCCTACTGGTTTCTCCCTAACATGACACTAATCTACCATACTGGTGACACTAATCTACCCTACTGGTTTCTCCCTAACATGACACTAATCTACCCTACTGGTTTCTCCCTAACATGACACTAATCTACCCTACTGGTTTCCCCCTAACATGATGCTAATCTACCCTACTGGTTTCCCCCTAACATGACACTAATCTACCCTACTGGTTTCCCCCTAACATGACAATAATCTACCCTACTGGTTTCCCCCTAACATGACACTAATCTACCCTACTGGTTTCTCCCTAACATGACACTAATCCACCCTACTGGTTTCTCCCTAACATGACACTAATCGACCCTACTGGTTTCTCCCTAACATGACACTAATCGACCCTACTGGTTTCCCCCTAACATGACACTAATCTACCCTACTGGTTTCTCCCTAACATGACACTAATCCACCCTACTGGCTGCACCCTAGCACCCTGTGTTGTAAGGGAATGCGTTGTCATTCATGGCTTGCGTCAGCCTATGTTGCAGGCCCCAGAAAGTGAGTATAAACAGTGGTTAGCCAACTGCGTTGTGTCATAGCAGATGTGAGTGACACATCGGTGCGTACAGTATGTGATCAATGGAAAGGTCTTGGAAGTCTCTTTTGTTTGTTTATTTATTGAACCTTTATTTAACTAGGAAAGTCAGTTAAGAACAAATTGTTATTTACAATGACGACCTACCCCGGGCCAAACCCGGACGACACTGGGCCAGTTGTACGCCGCCCTATGGGACTCCCAATCACGGCCGGTTGTGATACAACCTTGGAATCGAACCAGGGTCTGTAGTGACACCTCCTTGTCCTCTATGTCATTTGCCAAATATGTGTGGCATATTATGAATGGAGTGGCAAGGACTGGATTGTAAACACAAACAGGTCTAGATCTGGATTGTAAACACAAACAGGTCTAGATCTGGATTGTAAACACAAACAGGTCTAGATCTGGATTGTAAACACAAACAGGTCTAGATCTGGATTGTAAACACAAACAGGTCTAGATCTGGATTGTAAACACAAACAGGTCTAGATCCATGTAATCATATTCATTGTGATCTAAAAAGGTCAAACGGATCCTAAATCAGCACCGTTAACTTTGAGACGTTTGACACATACGCCCGCAGTTATGGTCGAGAGACAGACATGAACTATAGGACTTACCGTACGATGAGCCGTTCACCTGTTTAGACAGCAGAGCCCGGATGGTTGGCATGGGAATCAGCGCGAACAGGGTCAGGGCTCGAGCTGAAACAGAAATGTGAGGAAGGGTGTGAATACAAAAACGATTCAGGTGAAGAATTACAGACAAGATCAGGTGACCATTCCAGCAGAACATGTTTAGGATCTATTGTGTCCTAGTCTATTCAGCCTCCTGGGTACCTCTCCCTGTTGTAACTACCTCTCCCTGTAGTAACTACCTCTCCCTGTAGTAACTATTGTGTCCTAGTCTATTCAGCCTCCTGGGTACCTCTCCCTGTAGTAACTACCTCTCCCTGTAGTAACTACCTCTCCCTGTAGTAACTACCTCTCCCTGTAGTAACTACCTCTCCCTGTAGTAACTACCTCTCCCTATAGTAACTACCTCTCTGTAGTAACTACCTCTCCCTGTAGTAACTTCCTCTCCCTGTAGTAACTACCTCTCCCTGTAGTAACTACCATCTCTCCACACACACACACACACACACACACACACACACACACACACACACACACACACACACACTACCCTACCTCCACCCTCCACACACACACACTACCCTACCTCCACCCTCCACATACACACACTACCCTCCCCCTTCTCTCACACACACACTACCCTCCCCCCTCCACCACACTACCCTACCCCCCCCCCCCCCACACACACACACACACACACACACACACACACTACCCTACCCCCTCCACACACTACCCTCCCCCTCCACACCATTGATCTACACAACCTGTAAACCCTGTCAGAAACGAGAAGCTCAAACATAGAGGAGGATGTATGATTTAGTATATTTGAAAAGACAGCGTCATCTTGTTTATTTAAAAAGTCTTATCTTCACACTGCTGCAGTAAATTCCCCCCACACCATGCTACGTTGTGGTGGCCTGGAACTCCATTTAGTTTAGCCAGTCTCCTTCCTCATTCCAACTCAATGACAGAGTTACTGCAGGCGGAGATGTGCCTGCCTGCCTGCCTGCCTGCCTGCCTGCCTGCCTGCCTGCCTGCCTGCCCTGTCTGTCTGTCTGTATACCTGTCTGTCTGTCTACCTGTCTGCCTGCCTGCCTGCCTGCCTGCCTGCCTGTCTGCCTGTCTGCCTGCCTGTCTGTCTGTCTCTCTGTCTGTCTACCTATCTGTCTGCCTGCCTGCCTGCCTGCCTGCCTGCCTGCCTGCCTGTCTGCCTGTCTGCCTGCCTGCAGGCATTTGTCCAAGCAGTTAGATTTTCTTGGGCAAAGTACAGTTCTCATATAAATCTATCATAAATGATTGGCTACTGTACTAAATGTAATTGGCTACTGTACTAAATGTAATTGGCTACTGTACTAAATGTAATTGGCTACTGTACTAAATGTAATTGGCTACTGTAAATACATGTAATTGGCTACTGTACTAAATGTAATTGGCTACTGTAAATACATGTAATTGGCTACTGTACTAAATGTAATTGGCTACTGTAAATACATGTAATTGGCTACTGTACTAAATGTAATTGGCTACTGTAAATACATGTAATTGGCTACTGTACTAAATGTAATTGGCTACTGTAAATACATGTAATTGGCTACTGTACTAAATGTAATTGGCTACTGTACTAAATGTAATTGGCTACTGTACTAAATGTAATTGGCTACTGTACTAAATGTAATTGGCTACTGTACTAAATGTAATTGGCTACTGTACTAAATGTAATTGGCTACTGTAAATACATGTAATTGGCTACTGTAAATACATGTAATTGGCTACTGTAAATACATGTAATTACACTCTGATAAGGGCACTGTAAATAAAACGTATTATCATCTTACCCAGATAGAACATGTATGTTGTAATTACACTCTGATAAGGGCACTGTAAATAAAACGTATTATTCTCTTACCCAGATAGAACATGTATGTTGTAATTACACTCTGATAAGGGCACTGTAAATAAAACGTATTATCCTCTTACCCAGATAGAACATGTATGTTGTAATTACACTCTGATAAGGGCACTGTAAATAAAACGTATTATTATCTTACCCAGATAGAACATGTATGTTGTAATTACACTCTGATAAGGGCACTGTAAATAAAACGTATTATCATCTTACCCAGATAGAACATGTATGTTGTAATTACACTCTGATAAGGGCACTGTAAATAAAACGTATTATTCTCTTACCCAGATAGAACATGTATGTTGTAATTACACTCTGATAAGGGCACTGTAAATAAAACGTATTATCCTCTTACCCAGATAGAACATGTATGTTGTAATTACACTCTGATAAGGGCACTGTAAATAAAACGTATTATCCTCTTACCCAGATAGAACATGTATGTTGCCGTGACGAAGGCCATGAAGTAGATCCCGGCAGCGAAGGACACCATGCCGATGATGATGAGGGTGACGTCACTCACCCATCTGGACATTACCATGACACCCAGGAAGCTCGTCAGGAAGACCACGAAGCCGGCGGCGTTACCGTAACCTACCTGTTGATGTGTTTTGGTTTAACCAGAGCCCTCTATAACAAGAGTTAATTCTCACAAGTCACAACTCTGAAATAAGGTTTCTGTCCTAGATCTTTGTTTTGTGCTATCATTCCAACTCTTTGTCCAACATGTTTGGCATGACAGGGCAAGGAGTGGCATGATGGCACAAACAGACTGGTAAAACCAGGCTACAAAATGCAAATTTTGTTTGATTTAATCAGGACTAATCATGTAATATATATATATATATATATATATATATATATATATATAATAATTTTTTTACCCCAAAATAAAATATATTTGAACTTGCCTGTGTAGCACTCCAGTTCAGGGGCTCCTTCATCTCAAAGGTCACCAGTATCTCCATCCCACCTCCGACGGCCACGTCATATAAAATACCGCTCGCGAAGAGAAGCAGAATGTTCAATATATTCCTGGAATTTCGCTCAGTGAAGAAGCCATTGGTCTCGTTGCGCTCTTGCGAGCTTGTCGAGACACTTGGCATTAGAAAGAAGAAGGTTGTGTAGATAAGACACAAAAAGTAGAGGAAAACACTCAGGCTCACTAACAGAGTCCCCTGTTTAAAATCCACACTGTACAACTGGAAGAGGTGCCCGGACGCTAGACTACCGATGAGACCGGCTACTCCGTAGACCAGTTCGATATGCATCATGTGGAGAGAGCGGTCTTCCTCGGTGGAGGTGAGCGACACCAGGGCCATGACCCCGGCCCAGTAGGAGCAGAACCCGCCGCTGAGTCCGTGGACCACCACCCCGCCGAACATAGCCTGTATCGGGAGATCCATCACTATGACCAGGAGCAGGACCACTCTGGAGACCAGGTAACCCACCAGAGGGATCACAATGGGGATCTTCCGGTACCCCAGGTCCCCTACCTTGGATGGACGAATGAATGAATTGTATTAGATATATTTAATGAAACACACAAAGTTGCCATTTAAGTACGACAATAGGCTATATTAAAAAAAAACGATCCAGGAATAAAACAATGTATCGATTTACCTTGGCTAAAAGAATAGCGGGTAGGATCGGTACGAATTTGGCCAGCATATTATATATCATGTAGAAGTTGGACATGGCTTTTTGCCGGCTGTCTTCGGTGGGGGTGGGAGAGAGCGCGTCGGTCATGTTGGCGCATCTCTCCTTGACCACCATCTGCAAACCGGTGTCGAAAAACGCGCTGGCTATTTGGGCACATAAAACCACCGGCTCGATGCGTTTACGCATTTTCCCGAATGACAACATGATTAGTCCCGATAGAAACCGACAGGCAGACTATAAAAAAGAAATGGACAGAGTACACTCCCAACGCATAAACTAACCAAGGACTGTCACCTGTCCATGTCTAGGTGACTGTAGACATTTGCGCTTTACTGATCACGACATACCCTATCCAATACCCATTCATGTCTAGTTCCGTGTTTCAAACCGAGCCATGAGCTCACAGAGTAGATTATGTACGTACATGATGACAAAAGACTGGGTGGGACGACAGCTTCTTAGGGAAGTTGGCTCAGAACAAATATTAAAACAAGCCTAACTTGCACAGTGTTCATTTTGTCATTCGTTTTTGTGATATAGTCTAGTCTTGGTCATTTTGACAAAAATATAATTAAATCATATGTTTTGTCATTTGAATAATGACCAGTGGAGGAAAAAGTACCAGACTTGATTAAAAGTATAAATACCTTCATAGAAAGTTACTGAAGTAAAAGTGAAAGTCACCCAGTAAAATACCACTTGAGTAAAAGTATTTGGTTTTAAATATCCTTAAGTATCAAAAGTAAAAGATTGAATACTTTCCTTATAAAACAACACGGCACCATTTGTATTTGATTAATATATTGATAGATAGCCAGGGACACACTCCAACACTCAGACATCATTACAGATAGCCAGGGACACACTCCAACACTCAGACATCATTACAGATAGCCAGGGACACACTCCAACACTCAGACATCATTACAGATAGCCAGGGACACACTCCAACACTCAGACATCATTACAGATAGCCAGGGACACACTCCAACACCCAGACATCATTACAGATAGCCAGGGACACACTCCAACACCCAGACATCATTACAGATAGCCAGGGACACACTCCAACACTCAGACATCATTACAGATAGCCAGGGACACACTCCAACACCCAGACATCATTACAGATAGCCAGGGACACACTCCAACACCCAGACATCATTACAGATAGCCAGGGACACACTCCAACACCCAGACATCATTACAGATAGCCAGGGACACACTCCAACACTCAGACATCATTACAGATAGCCAGGGACACACTCCAACACTCAGACATCATTACAGATAGCCAGGGACACACTCCAACACTCAGGCATCATTACAGATAGCCAGGGACACACTCCAACACTCAGGCATCATTACAGATAGCCAGGGACACACTCCAACACTCAGACATCATTACAGATAGCCAGGGACACACTCCAACACCCAGACATCATTACAGATAGCCAGGGACACACTCCAACACCCAGACATCATTACAGATAGCCAGGGACACACTCCAACACTCAGACATCATTACAGATAGCCAGGGACACACTCCAACACTCAGACATCATTACAGATAGCCAGGGACACACTCCAACACCCAGACATCATTACAGATAGCCAGGGACACACTCCAACACTCAGGCATCATTACAGATAGCCAGGGACACACTCCAACACTCAGACATCATTACAGATAGCCAGGGACACACTCCAACACTCAGACATCGTTACAGATAGCCAGGGACACACTCCAACACTCAGACATCATTACAGATAGCCAGGGACACACTCCAACACTCAGACATCATTACAGATAGCCAGGGACACACTCCAACACTCAGACATCATTACAGATAGCCAGGGACACACTCCAACACTCAGACATCATTACAGATAGCCAGGGACACACTCCAACACCCAGGCATCATTACAGATAGCCATGGACACACTCCAACACCCAGGCATCATTACAGATAGCCAGGGACACACTCCAACACTCAGGCATCATTACAGATAGCCAGGGACACACTCCAACACTCAGACATCATTACAGATAGCCAGGGGCCCACTCCAACACTCAGGCATCATTACAGATAGCCAGGGGCCCACTCCAACACTCAGACATCATTACAGATAGCCAGGGACACACTCCAACACTCAGGCATCATTTACAAACGTAGCATTTGTGTTTAGTGAGTCCTCCAGATCAGAGGCAGTAGGGATGACAAGGGATATTCTCTGTTTAGTGAGTCCTCCAGATCAGAGGCAGTAGGGAGGATCAGGGATGTTCTCTGTTTAGTGAGTCCTCCAGATCAGAGGCAGTAGGGATGACCAGGGATGTTCTCTGTTTAGTAAGTCCTCCAGATCAGAGGCAGTAGGGATGACCAGGGATGTTCTCTGTTTAGTGAGTCCTCCAGATCAGAGGCAGTAGGGATGACCAGGGATGTTCTCTGTTTAGTGAGTCTTCCAGATCAGAGGCAGTAGGGATGACCAGGGATGTTCTCTGTTTAGTGAGTCCTCCAGATCAGAGGCAGTAGGGATGACCAGGGATGTTCTCTGTTTAGTAAGTCCTCCAGATCAGAGGCAGTAGGGCTGACCAGGGTTGTTCTCTGTTTAGTGAGTCCTCCAGATCAGAGGCAGTAGGAAGGACCAGGGATGTTCTCTGTTTAGTGAGTCCTCCAGATCAGAGGCAGTAGGGATGACCAGGGATGTTCTCTGTTTAGTGAGTCCTCCAGATCAGAGGCAGTAGGGATGACCAGGGATGTTCTCTTGATAAGTGTGTGAATCGAACCATTTTCCTGTCCTGCTAACCATTCAAAATATAACGATTACTCTTGGGTGTCAGGGGAAAAAGTACATAATTTTCTTAGGCAATGTAGTAAATGTAAAAGTTGTCAAAAAATATAAATAGTAAAGTGAAGTACAGATACCCCAAAAACTACTTAAGTAGTACTTTAAAGTGTTTTTACTTAAGTAGTACTTTACACCACTGATAACGATTGTCTCGTCAAAATGTTGAAAACAGGCCTCTCGGGTGGCGCAGTGGTTGAGGGCGCTGTACTGCAGCTCCAGCTGTGCCACCAGAGACCCTGGGTTTGCGACCGGGAGGATGCGCGCTATGTTAAGAAGCAGTGCGGCTTCGTTGGGTTGTGTATCGGAGGACGCATTACTTCGTTGTAGCGAGTTGTAGCGATGAGACAAGATAGTAGCTACTAACAATTGGACACCACGAAATGGGGAGAAAACGGGGTAACCCCCCCCCCCAAAAAAAGTCAAACTAAAGTAAACTAAATGCCCTTTAATTTTAGTCCCAATAACATTTGTGTCATTAACCTATAGTACACACACATTACCGTTCAAACGTTTGGGGTCACTTACAAATGTCCTTGTTTTGAAAGAAAAGCAACAAAAAAAAAGATCAGAAATACCGTGTAGACATTGTTCATGTTATAAATGACTATTGTAGCTGGAAACTACTGATTTTTAATGGAATATCTACATAGGAGTACAGAGGCCCATTATCAGCAACCATCACTCCTGTGTTCCAATGGCACGTTGTGTTAGCTAAAACAACAGTTTTCAGCTGTGCCAATGATGGGGTCAACTCGGGGTCATGATAGGGGCTGCACCAAATGTTTGATGTATTATAATCATTATTATGCTTATGTTGTATTAATAGAATGGGAGGGGCTATAAGACCCCTCCCCCACTACATTTATAGGGTCCTAGACCACAGAATAGCAATATATATATATATATATATATATATATATATATATATATATATATATATATATATATATATATATGCATTATAAGGTTTAATACTGTTCCACAGTTATTTTCTAGTCTCTGCCTCTTATAAGAAACGGTCTGAGAGATGTGTGAGTTATTGCAGTCAAAACAGGGTGTCTGTGAGAAAGCGCCTCAAGGCTAAAAGAGATTCATAGACACAGAACCCTGCAGGGGAGTGAAAGAGATAAGAGACAAGTCAGACATACCACTATAAAGCAACTTGGGGACAATTACTGCTGAGCACTTAGAAAACTCTGGAACTATTGTTTTCTTCTGCAAGTCTGTATAACTGTATATGCATGGCCTTGGTCTCATGAGTAGAAGGTGTTGATGTAGGCAGTTACATCACTAGGGGTCGACTGCAAACATATAAACGCAACTTAGACCTTGTCTATTTTGCAGAACTCTGGAGAGACATCAGTTGTATGTCTGATGTTTGATCTTTGACTTCTGTCTACAGCTGTATTTTGATTAGAATTGTTATGATTTATATTTATGCACATTTAGAGTATTCCTGATTTGTTAAGTAAATAACGGGGTCCAGAAAAGTGGAACCAACATTTGGCGAGCTTGCCAGGAGTGAGTGAGTGTAACACTACTGGACGGAACCTGAACCTCCTTCTCTGATCACCAAATTATTAAGTAACCAGACACCTGTTATATCGAAGTCTGTCATTTATAAGAAGTGGGAAGTTCAGTGTTTCGCTGGTATGTAAAAGCACCAAGGACAGAAGCTGTATCTGAGAGGACAGTTCTGGGAACAGGCGATAACCTATGGGACACCAGAAAGATAGAAATTAACTGTTGTCTGTCCTGACGTGTTTGGTGTGAGTGAAATGCGCAGTGGGAGGGGAGATAAACGAATCGAGAATATTTTGTTTGAGGACTGAGAGCCGCTTATAAGTGGATTTTTGATACGGAGGAGGATGAGGAACGGTGGAATATTAAAGGCATTACATTGGAATAGTATAAGAAAGGGATTTTTGGAAGTGAGGACGGCAGGAAGGAGTTCTGTCATTGTATAAGAAAAAGCGGGTTTAATAAAGATATTACCTTATAAGACGTATATTACCCTACAACCTGAGGAACTAGTAATACCCTCAACATATTACCCTACACCCGGAGGAACCCTGAGGAACTAGTAGTACCCTCAACATATTACCCTACACCCTGAGGAACTAGTAATACCCTCAACATATTACCCTACACCCTGAGGAACTAGTAGTACCCTCAACATACTACCCTACACCCTGAGGAACTAGTAGTACCCTCAACATATTACCCTACACCCTGAGAAACTAGTAGTACCCTCAACATATTACCCTACAACCTGAGGAACTAGTAATACCCTCAACATATTACCCTACACCCTGAGGAACTAGTAGTACCCTCAACATATTACCCTACACCCGGAGGAACCCTGAGGAACTAGTAGTACCCTCAACATATTACCCTACACCCTGAGGAACTAGTAGTACCCTCAACATATTACCCTACACCCTGAGGAACTAGTAGTACCCTCAACATATTACCCTACACCCTGAGGAACTAGTAGTACCCTCAACATATTACCCTACACCCTGAGGAACTACCCTACACCCTGAGGAACTAGTAGTACCCTCAACATATTTCCCTACACCCTGAGGAACCCTGAGGAACTAGTCGTACCCTCAACATATTACCCTACACCCTGAGGAACTAGTAGTACCCTCAACATATTACCCTACACCCGGAGGAACCCTGAGGAACTAGTAGTACCCTCAACATATTACCCTACACCCTGAGGAACTAGTAGTACCCTCAACATATTACCCTACACCCTGAGGAATTAGTAGTACCCTCAACATATTACCCTACACCCTGAGGAACTAGTAGTACCCTCAACATATTACCCTACACCCTGAGGAACTAGTAGTACCCTCAACATATTACCCTACACCCTGAGGAACTACCTTACACCCTGAGGAACTAGTAGTACCCTCAACATATTTCCCTACACCCTGAGGAACCCTGAGGAACTAGTCGTACCCTCAACATATTACCCTACACCCTGAGGAACTAGTAGTACCCTCAACATATTACCCTACACCCTGAGGAACTACCCTACACCCTGAGGAACTAGTAGTACCCTCAACATATTACCCTACACCCTGAGGAACCCTGAGGAACTAGTAGTACCCTCAACACATTACCCTACACCCTGAGGAACTAGTAGTACCCTCAACATATTACCCTACACCCTGAGGAACCCTGAGGAACTAGTAGTACCCTCAACATATTACCCTACACCCTGAGGAACTAGTAGTACCCTCAACATATTACCCTACACCCTGAGGAACTACCCTACACCCTGAGGAACTAGTAGTACCCTCAACATATTACCCTACACCCTGAGGAACCCTGAGGAACTAGTAGTACCCTCAACATATTACCCTACACCCTGAGGAACTAGTAGTACCCTCAACATATTACCCTACACCCTGAGGAACTAGTAGTACCCTCAACATATTACCCTACACCCTGAGGAACCCTGAGGAACTAGTAGTACCCTCAACATATTACCCTACACCCTGAGGAACTAGTAGTACCCTCAACATATTACCCTACACCCTGAGGAACCCTGAGGAACTAGTAGTACCCTCAACATATTACCCTACACCCTGAGGAACTAGTAGTACCCTCAACATATTACCCTACACCCTGAGGAACTACCCTACACCCTGAGGAACTAGTAGTACCCTCAACATATTACCCTACACCCGGAGGAACCCTGAGGAACTAGTAGTACCCTCAACATATTACCCTACACCCTGAGGAACTAGTAGTACCCTCAACATATTACCCTACACCCTGAGGAACTAGTAGCACCCTCAACATATTTATGTTGAAATACGACCTATAATTACTTGTAGGAGGATAGTTAAGGAGACTTTTAAGGTGAATTGGTGGAGAGGAGGTTGTGTTTTATGGGCAGATGAGAAGACAGTGGAGGAAATAGAGATAAAACGAATACAACATCCACTATTGATATTTATGTAAAAGGTTGAACACATTTGTTAGGGACACTTTCCTACCATAGGACAGTATGAAATGTACAACCCTTAGTATACCAGCAAAATGATTACATGGAAGTTGTGTTCTGTAGAGATGTTCACAGAAAATGACTTTGTAATGCTTTTACCAGGGGTACTAATATTACTGGTACTCTATACCTTTAAGATATAATATCACTGGTACTCTATACCTTTACGATATAATAATACTGGTACTCTATACCTTTAAGATATAATATTACTGGTACTCTATACCATTAAGATATAATATCACTGGTACTCTATACCTTTAAGATATAATAATACTGGTACTATATACCTTTAAGATATAATATTACTGGTACTCTATACCTTTAAGATATAATATTACTGGTACTCTATACCTTTAAGATATAATAATACTGGTACTCTATACCTTTAAGATATAATATTACTGGTACTCTATACCTTTAAGATATAATAATACTGGTACTCTATACCTTTAAGATATAATAATACTGGTACTATATACCTTCAAGATATGATATTACTGGTACTCTATACCTTTAAGATATAATAATACTGGTACTCTATACCTTTAAGATATAATAATACTGGTACTCTATACCTTTAAGATATAATAATACTGGTACTCTATACCTTTAAGATATGATATTACTGGTACTCTATACCTTTAAGATATGATATTACTGGTACTCTATACCTTTAAGATATGATAATACTGGTACTATATACCTTTAAGATATAATATTACTGGTACTCTATACCTTTAAGATATAATATTACTGGTACTCTATACCTTTAAGATATAATAATACTGGTACTCTATACCTTTAAGATATAATATTACTGGTACTCTATACCTTTAAGATATAATAATACTGGTACTCTATACCTTTAAGATATAATAATACTGGTACTATATACCTTCAAGATATGATATTACTGGTACTCTATACCTTTAAGATATAATAATACTGGTACTCTATACCTTTAAGATATAATAATACTGGTACTCTATACCTTTAAGATATAATAATACTGGTACTCTATACCTTTAAGATATAATATCACTGGTACTCTATACCTTTAAGATATGATATTACTGGTACTCTATACCATTAAGATATGATATTACTGGTACTCTATACCTTTAAGATATGATATTACTGGTACTCTATACCATTAAGATATAATATCACTGGTACTCTATACCATTAAGATATAATATTACTGGTACTCTATACCTTTAAGATATAATATTACTGGTACTCTATACCTTTAAGATATAATAATACTGGTACTCTATACCTTTAAGATATAATATTACTGGTACTCTATACCTTTAAGATATAATAATACTGGTACTCTATACCTTTAAGATATAATAATACTGGTACTCTATACCTTTAAGATATAATAATACTGGTACTCTATACCTTTAAGATATAATAATACTGGTACTCTATACCTTTAAGATATAATATTACTGGTACTATATACCTTTAAGATATAATATTACTGGTACTCTATACCTTTAAGATATAATATTACTGGTACTCTATACCTTTAAGATATAATATTACTGGTACTCTATACCTTTAAGATATAATAATAGGAATTGAAGTCTATCATGCGGTTTCCTCTGTGAGGCAGAACAGAGGCAGAACAGAGGCAGGACAGATCTTCATGAACAAGGCTACCGTGACCAAACTAAAGCTGGAGAAAACAATAAGAGAGGCAGGACAGAGGCAGAACAGAGGCAGAACAGAGGCAGAACAGAGGCAGGACAGAGGCAGGACAGAGGCAGGACAGAGGCAGGACAGAGGCAGGGCAGAGGCAGGGCAGAGGCAGGGCAGAGGCAGAACAGAGGCAGAACAGAGGCAGGGCAGAGGCAGGACAGAGGCAGGGCAGAGGCAGGGCAGAGGCAGGGCAGAGGCAGGGCAGAGGCAGAACAGGAATACTCCCCACCGCCCCGCTGCCGTGTGAGACTCAACCCAGAGGACCCCAGAGGTGACTATACACAGATCTACCCTCTCATACCACTGACAGAAGAAAATGGAGAAGCAACCACAATTATCTTCAAGGGGACTCTGATGAAGTAGGTAGATGACACAACAGCAGCAGCAAGTGGCAGGAGAACAATATAATTGGATGAAAAAAAAAGAGAGGCACAGTTCCTGGACGGAGTTTCCCCTCGATATCCCAACTAACTACTAAAGTGGCAGAAAAAAAAGTACAATGTGTCACCATCCATGGGTGACCTGTTCAGAAAGCAAGAAAAACCGAGGACTAGACACTGCACTGAAGAAGGCCCGGCTCGCACAGATCGAGAAAGGAAGTGGTGATTTTACTCACAAAATGATGGCTGCTCAAAGTTGTTTTCGACAGGCTCACCACAACCACAGTCTGCCGATCCCCCCAACAGTCACATCAGTCACACCTGTGAACCTGGTGCCTGCAGGGTATGTGCTTTTCACCACTCAGCATTAAGGTGACCCACAGACATGGACAGGAAGAGGAGGTGGGCCCGCCATGGCACTTCGTGACTGGAACAACACTCAACGCTGGTCCTGTGGGCAGTTGGCGCACGTGAGTTCACAGTGTGGGGGGAAATGAAAGAGGAAGAGGTTTCAATAGGGGCAGAGGAAAGTTTTGGGCCTGGCAGAAGAAGAGGAAGCTTTGCTAATGCACATCTTGGTGTGTACTACCCACCATGGCAACAATATGCTCCTCAGCCACAGTACCACTCACCCAGAGCTGAAAATGCTCCTCAGCCACAGTACCACTCACCTCGAGCTGAAAATGCTTATCAGCCACAGTACCACTCACCTGGAGCTGGAAATGCTTATCAGCCACAGTACCACTCACCTGGAGCTGAAAATGCTCCTCAGCCACAGTACCACTCACCTGGAGCTGAAAATGCTCCTCAGCCACAGTACCACTCACCTGGAGCTGAAAATGCTTATCAGCCACAGTACCACTCACCTGGAGCTGAAAATGCTCCTCAGCCACAGTACCACTCACCTGGAGCTGAAAATGCTTATCAGCCACAGTACCACTCACCTGGAGCTGAAAATGCTCCTCAGCCACAGTACCACTCACCTGGAGCTGGAAATGCTCCTCAGCCACAGTACCACTCACCCAGAGCTGAAAATGCTTATCAGCGCAACAGGCAGATTGATTAGCTCTGAATACAGCTTGTGAATTGGGGGAAGGGAAGGCCCTTACTGTCTACTCAGCATGGTGTGGGGTTTGGAGAGCAAAAGGGTTTATTAATAGGTCTGTCTTATGGCTACATCTTCTGTCTGGCATGCCCTGTTTACCATCAACCATGATCTCTACTATTTGCCGATTGGCTCATGGAGTGAGCCATTCGTCAAAGGGGGGATATGGAGGAGGAGAAGATTTCGGCCCAATGGTTTTGCCTAAATTTGAATCAGCATGTAAAACAGTTCATTTATCGTTGCACGACATATTTGTTATATAACATAGACAAGGGAACTCCACTGTAACCAGGGAAGTTCCCCACTCCACTGTAACCAGGGAAGTTCCCCACTCCACTGTAACCAGGGAAGTTCCCCACTCCACTGTAACCAGGGAAGTTCCCCACTCCACTGTAACCAGGGAAGTTCCCCACGAGCTGGGTGGAATGCTGCCCCTTGTCCTCAGGAAAATGTGCAGCAACCTTAACAAAGGTATTGGGTGTACACCTTATGAAATGTTAACAAGACGACCCATGAACACACCAGGTGTTAGACCTATGACTGACCGACAGATAGACAAAACTGAGACACAGTGTGTCCATCTTGAGTACATGAAGGAACTAACCTCTGTTGTAAGTTTTCTCCACTCTCACACTAGGAAAGCAGCAGAACCAATCCCAGGTGAGAATCCAGATGCTCTGGCCATCTGCGTAGGAGACTGACTGAAAAAGACAAGTCCATAAAAGAAAATGGAACCAGCCAAGATGAATGGGACCCTTCCAGGTGACCATGGCAACACCGATTGCAATCCGGGTGGCGGAGAGGTCCGGCTGGCGTCATCTCTCCCACAGCAAGCAACTCCCAGAGTGGAAGCCGTGGATGAGCGACTGGATGGAGGGAGAACAGGGCCCCGAGGACATCTGAAGGAGGAAGAAGGTATGAGCCAAAGGACAGAAGCAGAGGGCCCAGACCAAAGGACAGAAGCAGAAGGTCCAGACCAAAAGGCTGGAAAGAAAGATGAAAAAGAAGGCTCTAGCTAACGAGCAGAAGGAGGAGACATCATTTCACACTCAGGTTTTATAACTAGGAAACAGAGACTAGTGTAGTGGTTTGTTTTCCCCATAATCCTTTCCCATGGGTCTCCTTGTTGGTGCAGCCACAGGACCCCCTGGGGGATCTGAGGTAAACAACAAATGGATACAAATGGTGAGAAAAATTGGAAATCAGACTAAGAAATCAGACTACTAGGAACCCAGATTTGAGTATTTAGGAAGCCTACATCAACAACTGAGCTGTTCGGGAGTCAGGTTGAGCCCATGAGAAGGACAGAGTTTGAATGTGGGTTTTTATCCTTTATGCAGAGAGGTAATGAGAAACAACCGACTAGGCGAATGGAGACCACAGGGCTGTTCTTTGGGAAAATAACTGAGAGGTTAGCCGGGGATCATGGGACACATGTATGTTGGGGTGGTCACAAGAAGGGAGCAAATTTACCTAATGTGGTAGAAGGAAGCAGGCAGATCCCTCTATGACCTAGAATTCACCTCAGGAGAGGTGAGTCAGTCTTCATGGTAAGAACTACCCACTCTGTAAGGTGTAATTATCCCAGCAGGCACCTGTGGATAGAATTGTTAGGAAATGGAAGCTTAATCATCATTCCCATACTGACTGTGGAAAAGTGGAAAATTACTGCTGAGCACTTAGAAAACTCTGGAACTATTGTTTTATTCCTGCAAGTTTGTATAACTGTATATGCATGGGCTTGGTCTCATGAGTAGAAGGTGTTGATGTAGGCAGTTACATCACTAGGGGTCGACTGCAAACATATAAACGCAACTTGGACTTTTCCTATTTTGCAGAACTCAGGAGAGACATCAGTTGTATGTTTGATATTAAAATTGTTATGATTTATAAGTGCACATTTTGAGTATTCCTTATTTGTTAAGGAGACCAGAAAAGTGGAACCAACACTAACATAATTGCAAAAGTGTTTTCTAATGATCATTTAGCGCCTTTTAAAATGATGAACTTGCATTGGCTAACATAACGTGCCATTGGAACATAGGAGTGATGGTTGCTGATAATGGACCTCTGTACGCCTATGTAGATATTCCATTAAAAACCTGCCGTTTCCAGCTACAATAGTCATTTACCACATTAACAATGTCTACACTGTATTTCTGATCAATTTTATGTTATTTTAATGGACAAAAAAATGTGATTTTCTTTCGAAAACAAGGACATTTCTAAGTGACCCCAAACTTTTGAACGGTAGTGTATATTGTTCTATTTCAAATCCTCCTCCATCTCAGTATGTATCCGGCATCTCTGACTTCCATGTGCACAAACACACACACACACAGACAGACACACACACACACACACACACACACACACACACACACACACACACACACACACACACACAGAACAGACAGACAGAACAGACAGACAGAACGACAGACAGAACGACAGACAGAACGACAGACAGAACGACAGACAGACAGCCAGCCAGCCAGCCAGCCAGCCAGCCAGCCAGCCAGCCATCCATCCATCCAGCCAGCCAGCCATCCATCCATCCATCCATCCATCCATCCATCCACATACACACATACACATACACATACACATACACATACACATACACATACACATACACATACACACACATACACACATACATACACATACATACATACACATACACACACACATATACATACACATACACACACACATATACATACACATACACACACACACCCAAACTCAAGGAAAGCTTTGACTATGTACACACTCAGTGAGCATAGCCTTGCTATTGAGAAAGGCCGCCGTAGGCAGACCTGACTCTCAAGAGAAGACAGGCTATGTACCACAGTAAAGCTCAGTGTTCAACACCACAGTACAGCTCAGCGTTCAACGCCAATAACAGTGGTAGGCCTGATCACCGACAACGATGAGACAGCTTATAGGGAGGAGGTCAGAGACCTGGCCGTGTGTTGCTAGGAGAACAACCTCTCCCTCAACGTGACCACTTAGGAAAATTGCAATTGGCTGAGAACAGGGCAGCCCGGCTGGCCCTTGGATGTACACAGAGAGCTAATATTAATAATATGCATGTCAATCTCTCCTGGCTGAAAGTAGAGGAGGGATTGACTTCATCACTACTTTTATTTATGAGAGGTATTGACATGTTGAATGCACCGAGCTGTCTGTCTGAATTACTGGCACACAGCTCAGACACCCATGCATACCCCACAAGACATGCCACAAGAGGTCTCTTCACAGTCCCCAAGTCCAGAACAGACTATGGGAGGCTCACAGTACTACATAGAGTCATGACTACATGGAACTCTATTCCACATCAAGTAGTTCATGCCAGCAGTAAAATTAGATATATAAAAAAAACCAGATTAAAAACACCTTATGGAACAGCGGGGAGTGTGAAGCAACTCAAAGATTGGCACAGACACATGCACACAGAGGTACAATGCTGTGTACTACTCCCTTCACAGAACAGAGCAAACTGGTTCTAACCAGAATAGAAAGAGGAGTGGGAAGCCCCGGTGCACAACTGAGCAAGAGGACAAGTACATTAGAGTGTCTAGTTTGAGACACAGACGCCTCACAAGTCCTCAACTGGCAGCTTCATTAAATAGTGCCCGCAAAACACCAGTCTCAACATCAACAGTGATGAGGCGACTCTGGGATGCTGGCCTTCTAGTCAGAGTTCCTCTGTCCAGTATCTGTGTTCTTTTGCCCATCAGATCTCAGCGATCACTGCCTCATTGCCAGGTCATCTATAAGTCTCTGCTAGGTAAAGCCCTACCTTATCTCAGCTCACTGGTCATCATAGCAGCACCCACCCGTAGTACGCGCTCCAGCAGGTATATCTCACTGGTCACCCCCAAAGCCAATTCCTCCTTTGTCCACCTTTCCTTCCAGTTCTCTGCTGCCAATGACTGGAACAAACTGCAAAAATCGCCGAAAATGGAGACTTATATCTCCCTCACTAGCTTTAAGCACCAGCTGTCAGAGGAGCTCACAGATCACTGCACCTGTATATAGCCCATCTGTAAACAGCCCATCTACATACCTCATCCCCATACTGTATTTACAGTATTTATTTATCTTGCTCTTTTGCACCCCAGTATCTCTACTTGCACATTCATCTTCTGCACATCTATCACTCCAGTGTTTAATTGTTATATTGTAATTACTTCGCCACTGTTAAATCATGGAGGATAATACACTATACAGTCTGGGGACTTATTTCCATTGTTAAATCATGGAGGATAACACACTATACAGTCTGGGGACTTATTTCCACTGTAAAATCATGGAGGATAACACACAATACAGTCTGGGACTTATTTCCATTGTTAAATCATGGAGGATAACACACAATACAGTCTGGGACTTATTTCCATTGTTAAATCATGGAGGATAACACACAATACAGTCTGGGACTTATTTCCACTGTAAAATCATGGAGGATAACACACAATACAGTCTGGGACTTATTTCCATTGTAAAATCATGGAGGATAACACACAATACAGTCTGGGACTTATTTCCATTGTTAAATCATGGAGGATAACACACTATACAGTCTGGGACTTATTTCCATTGTTAAATCATGGAGGATAACACACTACAGTCTGGGACTTATTTCCATTGTTAAATCATGGAGGATAACACAAAATACAGTCTGGAACTTATTTCCATTGCGGTCCTCTTGAGACAAGATGGCTGGACAAGATGGAACACAGTATGGCAGTGAAATAATTAAACAAAAACAGAGAAGAAGAACATCTATCTCATCAAAAACAGAGAAGAAGAACATCTCTCTCATCAAAAACAGAGAAGAAGAACATCTATCTCATCAAAAACAGAGAAGAAGAACATCTATCTCATCAAAAACAGAGAAGAAGAACATCTGTCTCATCAAAAACAGAGAAGAAGAACATCTATCTCATCAAAAACAGAGAAGAAGAACATCTCTCTCATCAAAAACAGAGAAGAAGAACATCTGTCTCATCAAAAACAGAGAAGAAGAACATCTATCTCATCAAAAACAGAGAAGAACATCTATCTCATCAAAAACAGAGAAGAAGAACATCTATCTCATCAAAAACAGAGAAGAACATCTATCTCATCAAAAACAGAGAAGAAGAACATCTATCTCATCAAAAACAGAGAAGAAGAACATCTGTCTCATCAAAAACAGAGAAGAAGAACATCTATCTCATCAAAAACAGAGAAGAAGAACATCTATCTCATCAAAAACAGAGAAGAACATCTATCTCATCAAAAACAGAGAAGAAGAACATCTATCTCATCAAAAACAGAGAAGAAGAACATCTATCTCATCAAAAACAGAGAAGAACATCTATCTCATCAAAAACAGAGAAGAACATCTATCTCATCAAAAACAGAGAAGAAGAACATCTGTCTCATCAAAAACAGAGAAGAAGAACATCTATCTCATCAAAAACAGAGAAGAAGAACATCTGTCTCATCAAAAACAGAGAAGAAGAACATCTCTCTCATCAAAAACAGAGAAGAACATCTCTCTCATCAAAAACAGAGAAGAAGAACATCTGTCTCATCAAAAACAGAGAAGAAGAACATCTATCTCATCAAAAACAGAGAAGAACATCTATCTCATCAAAAACAGAGAAGAAGAACATCTATCTCATCAAAAACAGAGAAGAACATCTATCTCATCAAAAACAGAGAAGAAGAACATCTATCTCATCAAAAACAGAGAAGAAGAACATCTATCTCATCAAAAACAGAGAAGAAGAACATCTATCTCATCAAAAACAGAGAAGAAGAACATCTCTCTCATCATTCCAGTTACATCTTAGGGGTTATTCATATGGGCACAGAGGACATCAAACATATTTTTACTTTATTTTTAAAGCAGAGGCAACTCAACTCATTCCATTCTGAGGCTCCTGTATACAAGAAAGTCCTTATCAAGCAGCTTGGACTTTCAAGCCAAAAACGTAGTCCTGGCATTAACCTTCCCTAGCACCTCATTGGCCAAGCTTCCATCAAGGATACATCCCAAGTAGCTAACAGAGGTTTTAGTAGTCAGCACCTCACCCCTCTAACTCCACTCTGCTTTCAGACGACCGTTTAACAATGTCTACACCGTGTTTCTGATCAACTTGATGTTATTTTAATGGACAAAAAAAAAAGTGATTTTCTTTCAAAAACAAGGATGTTTCTAAGTGACCTCAAACTTTTTAACTGTAGTTTATATAGAGGAAGACACAAAGCAATTAGTGGGCCCAGGTGTGTACTACTTGGCTGTACACTGAGTCCCCTGAGGAGGGTGCTGTCGTGTCGTCTTCCTCCGGATGGTCACTGAACTCTCCCAATATGATGGTAATAATAATGATTTATTAAACTTCTATAGCACTTTTCATAACAGAAGGGAATCTCAAAGCTAAACAATGTTTTAGCTACTGGTAATGTTAGTAGAGTCCAGTCTCCAACGTAGCAGATAGAAAGGCCATGAATAGAGCCTACGCTAGTGTAACGGATGTGAAACGGCTAGCTTAGTTAGCGTGGGCGCTAAGTAGCGTTTCAATCAGTGACGTCACTTGCTCTGAGACCTTGAAGTAGTGGTTCCCCTTGCTCTGCAAGGGCCGCGGCTTTTGTGGAGCGATGGGTAACGATGCTTCGTGGGTGACTGTTGTTGATGTGTGCAGAGGGTCCCTGGTTCACGCCCAGGTATGGGCGAGGGGACGGTCTACAGTTATACTGTTACACTATTCCTTATTCAACATGTCAGAGAAGTAGGTTTGTTCAACATAGCATATTTCTATCTGAACGTTCCAACACATTGCGTCTTGCTGAACGTGCCCCAAGTTGTTAGCTAGCTAATGACTGAACAAGGTGTAACAAGGTGTAACTTAAACAAATCTTTAACGGTCCGTCCTGCCTAGTTTTAGAACGGCCCTCGATATCCTTTATGAATGTAAAATGTTGCCTGCCAATGCTGTTGTAGGCCTAGAAGAAAGAAACCAAAAAGTAGTGCTGGTATTATGGATCATATTGGAAGTTAGCCTGAAGTTAGCCTGAAGTTAGCCTGAGAATCAAGCCGTTGTCTCTGACGCTACAGGCCTGTATATGAAATGAGGTGGGAGGGGTTAAGCGAGATTACACATTCAAAGACCGCCCCCTTTTCTATACTCAAAGGAGAGAAAAACAGTTAGACTGTTGTTTTAACTATTAAAATGCTGCTATTTGTTTTTTAATTTCGTAAGGCAGCTTGTGTTTCTTAACCAGGCAAAGGGTAGCCACTAGAAGGCTGATGGTGACTGGTTAGCTAAGGCGAAGCAAGAGAGTCGCCTGCTCAATGCGTTGGAGCAAGCTGTCTGCCCACACTCATCGCTTTCTCCCCCGCAGCTCACCAACTAGGGTGAGGTGTCTTTCCTTTCCTACGGATTCAACGGTCTCCTAGATCTCTCTTTAGGAAGTGCTGCTTTGTGAGTCTCCGACCAAGACACGTTAATCCAGGTCCTGAGTGGATCTTCTTCCTCCCACCAGAGCAGGAGGGTAATTCCTTGTGAGGTCACCTGTGTAGATATGAGGATGTGGTGTAATACAAAAACCCTCTGTCCCATCTATCTACATGTCAGAATCCATTGCTGTCAAATGTGTCAAATCGTTACATTTTCTAGGCTGTTTTTTTTCCAGGTGTGATGCATCCTTCCCACTGCTGAACGCATCTGTGCTACTAATATTCATTATAACTTATCACTGAAAAGCTCTTAAATCTCTCTCTCTCAAAAAACAACTCTTGTCCATTTAGTAGTTTGATTTTAGTCACAGAGGAAATTTTGTCTCTTCTCGTTTTAGTCAACTGAAATTAAAAATCATTTTTGGTTTAGTTATAGATTTGTCTGGGTCTATTTAGTCAGTTGTAGTCTCATCAATTGCTACTGAAAAGTAGGTGTTTGACGAATATTTTAATCACTATTTGTGTTAACGAAATGAACACTGCTACTTCACGAGTCAAACGTCCACATTAGTGAATTGCCTATACAATCTTTTTGTGTTCAATCATATATTTATACACCTATTTTGTAGGAACATTAGTTAGCCCCCCCCCCCCTGATATAAACTATTGTGTCATTGTGTCCTGTCTGGGTTGGCGCTCCCCCCTTGGAGATCTTTGTGGGCCATACTCGGCCTTGTCTCAGGATGGTAAGTTGGTGGTTGAAGCTATCCCTCTAGTGGTGTGAGGGGCTGTGCTTTGGCAAAGTGGGTGGGGTTATATCCTTCCTGTTTGGCCCTGTCCGGGGGTATCATCGGATGGGGCCACAGTGTCTCCTGACCCCTCCTGTCTCAGCCTCCAATATTTATGCTGCAGTAGTTTATGTGTCGGGGAGCTAGGGTCAGTCTGTTATATCTAGAGTATTTCTCCTGTCTTATCCGGTGTCCTGTGTGAATTTAAGTATATATATTTATTCTCTCTCTCTCTCTCTCTCTCTCTCTCTCTCTCTCTCTCTCTCTCAGGACTACCTGGCATGATGACTCCTTGCTGTCCCCAGTCCACCTGGCCGTGCTGCTGCTCCAGTTTCAACTGTTCTGCCTGCGGCTATGGAACCCTGACCTGTTCACCGGATATGCTACCTGTCCCAGACCTATTATTTCACTTATGCATCTTATGCATCTTATATACATCTTGGCCACGTTCTGTTATAATCTCCACCCGGCCCACCCCTCATAGCCTGGTTCCTCTCTAGGTTTCTTCCTAGGTTTTGGCCTTTCTAGGGAGTTTTTCCTAGCCACCGTGCTTCTTCACCTGCATTGCTTGCTGTTTGGGGTTTTAGGCTGTGTTTCTGTACAGCACTTTGAGATATTAGCTGGTGTGCGTGTGCGTGCGTGTGTGTGTGTGTGTGTGTGTGCGTGTGCGTGTGCGTGTGCGTGTGTGTGTGTGTGTGTGTGTAAAAAACGATGACAATATTTGAATAGATATAATAAATCAATAGTCACAAAATGACAGATTTTCTTTTTAATGAGAAAATAATTATATAGCTGTGAGCCTTTACAAGTAGCCTACTATATAAACCAATAGAAGCAGAATATAAACATAGAACTGGTTAACATATTAACACAGCTTTACATATGAAGATGATTTCTTTATTACACCAGTGATTCTCTCACTAGGCCTACTCCATGGAGGAGCCCACAGGCAGCCTTCTATCCACAGGGCTCTCCACTCTGGATGGAGCCCACAGGGCTCTCCACTTTGAATGGAGCCCACAGAGCTCTCCACTTTGAATGGAGCCCACAGGGCTCTCCACTCTGGATGGAGCCCACAGGGCTCTCCACTCTGGATGGAGCCCACAGGGCTCTCCACTCTGGATGGAGCCCACAGGGCTCTCCACTCTGGATGGCAAAGCCTTTCTTGTTACAATGATAAATAAAGTCATCATAAAAAAACACCACGAATTTAGAAATAAACAACAAAAGCGTGTCAACATAAAATCATATTTATTTTTTTGTGTGTGTATATATTAGGTAAAATTCCAAAAGCATACAATAATCTCGTAGGCCTATATTCAGAAACTCACATTTCTACACCATGGGAGACATGTCTGGAGTGATACTCTTATGTTCAAACCCCTTGGCAGATCTAATGCTGTATGTGCACAATGGCTGTCATCTAGCTCTGGTCCAGGGCGTTTAGTGCAGCTTGTTAATGCTGAGGCATGCAGTAACGCCCTGGACCAGAGCTAGTTGTAATGAAAGATACTCTACGGCGTCATGCACGTGGGCTATAGCGTTGAAGGCAGATGTAACTCTGCAACGCACAACTAATACAGCAAATCGGCTGTAATGTGTTTACATTATTACCGTATAGTGTGTTTACATTATTACCGTATAGTGTGTTTACATTATTACTGTATAGTGTGTTTACATTATTACTGTATAGTGTGTTTACATTATTACCGTAGTGTGTTTACATTATTACTGTATAGTGTGTTTACATTATTACTGTATAGCGTGTTTACATTATTACTGTATAGTGTGTTTACATTATTACTGTATAGCGTGTTTACATTATTACCGTATAGTGTGTTTACATATATTGTGGTGCTACTTCCTCATTTGTTTTCTGACCCTGAAATGGTTTTAATAGTCACACATGGCAAACTGCATTATCCCACCAAATATACAGTACGATTACTCATTTAGTTATTCAAGAAACGTCTGAGACCAAATTCAACTTGATGAATGTCTTACTTTAAAATACAGGATTTGTGCTGTTTCGGTATCATATGCTATAAGAGACATCTGTACATTGTAAATACACACAGTTTCCATCTGCATTATATGTTGTGACTAAGGCTAATCAAATAGCAGACAGTTGTGTAAAGCTGGGAGAACACACCCTGTTGTTACCCTAACATGTTACCCTAACCCTCTTGTTACATTACCCTCGTGTTACATTAATAGTAACCTCTTGTTACCCTAACATTACCCCTTTGCTACAGTATCCTCTTGTTACGCAAACATTACCCTGTTACATTAACCTCTTGTTACCCTAACATTACCCCTTTGCTACATTACCCCTTTGCTACAATATTCTCTTGTTCTGTCAACACTACCCTCCTGTTACCTTAACATTACCCTCTTGTTACTGAAACATTACCCTTTTGTTACATTAACATCTTCTAACCCTGCCATTACCCTCCTGTTACCTTAACATGACCCTCTTGTTACCATGACAGTACCTTTTTGTTACATTACCGTCTTGTTACATTACCACCTTGTTAGCCTGACATTACCCTATTCTTACATTACCCTCTTGTTACCCTAACATTACCATATTGTTACCATGACATTGCCCCTTTGATACATTAACCTCTTGTTACATTACCCTAACATTACCCTCTTGGTACCCCAACATGACCATTTTGTTACATTACCCTCTCGTTACACAAACATGACCCCTTTGTCACATCTCCCTTTTGTTACATTACCCTCTTGTTACCACAACATTAACTTTGCATATTTACTAGTTGCAAATTCAGTATCCTGAAGAACACACACACACACACACACACACACACACACACACACACACACACACACACACACACACACACACACACACACACACACACACACACACACGCCCAACTAATAATACATAACATGGTTAGATGAGCATCACTCTCTCCCTCTCTTCGTTGTGATGAGCATCTCTCTCTCCCTCTGTTCGCTGTGGTGAGCATCTCTCTCTCCCTCTCTCCTCTGTGATGAGCATCTCTCTCTCCCTCTCCCCTCTGTGATGAGCATCTCTCTCTCCCTCTTTTCATTGTGATGAGCATCTCTCTCTCCCTCTCTTCGCTGTGGTGAGCATCTCTCTCTCCCTCTCTCCTCTGTGATGAGCATCTCTCTCTCCCTCTCTTCGCTGTGGTGAGCATCTCTCTCTCCCTCTCTTTGCTGTGATGACCATCTCTCTCTCCCTCTCTTCGCTGTGGTGAGCATCTCTCTCCCTCTCTTCGCTGTGATGAGCATCTCTCTCTCCCTCTCTCCTCTGTGATGAGCATCTCTCTCTCCCTCTCTCCTCTGTGATGAGCATCTCTCTCTCCCTCTCTTCACTGTGGTAAGCATCTCTCTCCCTCTCTCTTCTCTGTGGTGAGCATCTCTCTCTCCCTCTCTTCACTGTGATGAGCATCTCTCTCTCCCTCTCTTCACTGGGATGAGCATCTCTCTCTCCCTCTCTTCTCTGTGGTGAGCATCTCTCTCTCCCTCTCTTCGATGTGGTGAGCATCTCTCTCTCCCTCTCTTCTCTGTGGTGAGCATCTCTCTCTCCCTCTCTTCGCTGTGATGAGCATCTCTCTCTCCCTCTCTTCGCTGTGATGAGCATCTCTCTCTCCCTCTCTTCTCTGTGGTGAGCATCTCTCTCTCCCTCTCTTCGCTGTGGTGAGCATCTCTCTCTCCCTCTCTCCTCTGTGATGAGCATCTCTCTCTCCCTCTCTTCGCTGTGATGAGCATCTCTCTCTCCCTCTCTCCTCTGTGATGAGCATCTCTCTCTCCCTCTTTTCATTGTGATGAGCATCTCTCTCCCTCTCTTCACTGTGATGAGCATCTCTCTCCCTCTCTTCACTGTGGTGAGCATCTCTCTCTCCCTCTTTTCATTGTGATGAGCATCTCTCTCCCTCTCTTCACTGTGATGAGCATCTCTCTCCCTCTCTCTTCTCTGTGGTGAGCATCTCTCTCTCCCTCTCTCCTCTGTGATGAGCATCTCTCTCTCCCTCTCTCCTCTGTGATGAGCATCTCTCTCTCCCTCTCTTTGCTGTGATGAGCATCTCTCTCTCCCTCTCTTCTCTGTGGTGAGCATCTCTCTCTCCCTCTCTTCGCTGTGGTAAGCATCTCTCTCCCTCTCTCTTCTCTGTGGTGAGCATCTCTCTCTCCCTCTCTTCACTGTGATGAGCATCTCTCTCTCCCTCTCTTCACTGGGATGAGCATCTCTCTCTCCCTCTCTTCTCTGTGGTGAGCATCTCTCTCTCCCTCTCTTCGATGTGGTGAGCATCTCTCTCTCCCTCTCTTCTCTGTGGTGAGCATCTCTCTCTCCCTCTCTTCGCTGTGATGAGCATCTCTCTCTCCCTCTCTTCGCTGTGATGAGCATCTCTCTCTCCCTCTCTTCTCTGTGGTGAGCATCTCTCTCTCCCTCTCTTCGCTGTGGTGAGCATCTCTCTCTCCCTCTCTCCTCTGTGATGAGCATCTCTCTCTCCCTCTCTTCGCTGTGATGAGCATCTCTCTCTCCCTCTCTCCTCTGTGATGAGCATCTCTCTCTCCCTCTTTTCATTGTGATGAGCATCTCTCTCCCTCTCTTCACTGTGATGAGCATCTCTCTCCCTCTCTTCACTGTGGTGAGCATCTCTCTCTCCCTCTTTTCATTGTGATGAGCATCTCTCTCCCTCTCTTCACTGTGATGAGCATCTCTCTCCCTCTCTCTTCTCTGTGGTGAGCATCTCTCTCTCCCTCTCTCCTCTGTGATGAGCATCTCTCTCTCCCTCTCTCCTCTGTGATGAGCATCTCTCTCTCCCTCTCTTCACTGTGATGAGCATCTCTCTCTCTCTCTCTTCTCTGTGGTGAGCATCTCTCTCTCCCTCTCTCCTCTGTGATGAGCATCTCTCTCTCCCTCTCTCCTCTGTGATGAGCATCTCTCTCTCCCTCTCTTCACTGTGATGAGCATCTCTCTCCCTCTCTCTTCTCTGTGGTGAGCATCTCTCTCTCCCTCTCTCCTCTGTGATGAGCATCTCTCTCCCTCTCTCTTCTCTGTGGTGAGCATCTCTCTCTCCCTCTCTCCTCTGTGATGAGCATCTCTCTCTCCCTCTCTTCACTGTGACGAGCATCTCTCTCTCCCTCTCTTCACTGTGATGAGCATCTCTCTCTCCCTCTTTTCATTGTGACGAGCATCTCTCTCTCCCTCTCTTCGCTGTGATGAGCATCTCTCTCTCCCTCTCTTCGCTGTGATGAGCATCTCTCTCTCCCTCTCTCGTACACTGTATTGAAACACAGGCCTCTGGAAAACAATGTTCATTTAGTGTATTTTCCACAGCACAAATAAAAAGACTCATAGTATTTGTCTCCTACACACATCAAAGCAACCAGACGATAAAAAAAAAACTCTTTTCAGATACAAAGCTCTTTGTTTTTCTGTTCATAATTTCAAACTACCAACACTGTCTTTAAGTAATACATGATCTCTGCCTATCATCAGCCAATCACTGATCAGCATTATTATGTTCAACTTCCTGGGTCACAGGTCAATCTATGTTCATCTTCCCGGACAATGTTAGGAAGTTCAGGATAATCTCTTAATGATCTCTTTTCCCTTCTCATCCTCTCTCCTCTCTCAAGATAAATATAATACAGTCTGAATGTCAACAAATCAACACTGTTGCCCAGGTAACACTGTTGCCCAGGTAACACTGTTGCCCAGGTAACACTGTTGTCCCACACACACAGGTTGCATCCTGAATGGGACCCTATTGCTTAAATAGTGCACTACTTTTCACTGTGTAGGGAATAGGGTGCCATTTGGGACACGACCATAGTATAATTGAAGAAACACACCTCTCTGTGTCATCAGTCTAAAGCAGAAACACACCTCTCTGTGTCATCAGTCTAAAGCAGAAACACCTCTCTGTGTCATCAGTCTAAAGCAGAAACACACCTCTCTGTGTCATCAGTCTAAAGCAGAAACACACCTCTCTGTGTCATCAGTCTAAAGCAGAAACACACCTCTCTGTGTCATCAGTCTAAAGCAGAAACACACCTCTCTGTGTCATCAGTCTAAAGCAGAAACACACCTCTCTGTGTCATCAGTCTAAAGCAGAAACACACCTCTCTGTGTCATCAGTCTAAAGCAGAAACACACCTCTCTGTGTCATCAGTCTAAAGCAGAAACACACCTCTCTGTGTCATCAGTCTAAAGCAGAAACACACCTCTCTGTGTCATCAGTCTAAAGCAGAAACACACCTCTCTGTGTCATCAGTCTAAAGCAGAAACACACCTCTCTCTGTGTCATCAGTCTAAAGAAGAAACTAAATCAAAACTTCTTGAACTCGTATAAAAGGACACAATTGTCCATTAAATACCTGGGCGCGAACCCAGAGTCTCTGGTGGCACAGCTGGCGCTGCGGTACAGCGCCACCCAGGAGGCCCCCATTAAATACTAATTGATATATTATGTGCATCATATAAAAAAAAACACTATAAGAAATCATAAACAAGGTTCTTGGCTTGAAGCTCAAATGGCACCCTATTCCCTATATAGTGCACTACTTTTAACCAGGGGATATGACCATGTTCAAGCGTAATGCACTATACAGGGAATAGGGTGCCATTGGAGTCGCAGCCTGTGGTGTTTTTTTCAGGGAAACGAACAGACTCGGAGCATACCCCGAATGTTTTTTGGGGTCAGAGGGCACGGCCCACAACCTACTTCCCTGGACAGTTCTCGGGTTCTGGTTTGTGTGTTAGTAGAGTCCTCGTTCAGGAAAACAGGCTCCTTTTGGCGTAGTAGTAAAAAGGTGTTGTTGTTGTTGTTGTTCTCAGCTGGTCCATTGTTTTGCCATCTCTGGTTTAAGTGTCAAATGAGTCGTTAACTGCTCTTGTTGTTCTTGTTGTTGTTGTTGTTTAGTCCTTTGAGAGAAGGTAATACTCCTGTCTTGTTCTGACTGACATCACTACAAAGGAGCAGGCCATACAGCTGGCCATACAGCTGGCCATACAGCTGGACGTACAGCTGGACGTACAGCTGGCCATACAGCTGGCCATACAGCTGGCCATACAGCTGGCCATACAGCTGGACGTACAGCTGGCCATACAGCTGGACGTACAGCTGGCCATACAGCTGGCCATACAGCTGGACGTACAGCTGGACGTACAGCTGGCCATACAGCAGGCCATACAGCTGGCCGTACAGCTGGCCGTACAGCTGGCCATACAGCTGGACGTACAGCTGGCCATACAGCTGGCCATACAGCTGGCCATACAGCTGGCCGTACAGCTGGACGTACAGCTGGACGTACAGCTGGCCGTGCAGCTGGCCGTACAGCTGGCCATACAGCTGGCCGTCCAGCTGTACGTACAGCTGGACGTACAGCTGGCCATACAGCTGGCCATACAGCTGGCCGTACAGCTGGACGTACAGCTGGTCGTACAGCTGGCCGTACAGCTGGCCATACAGCTGGCCATACAGCTGGCCGTACAGCTGGACGTACAGCTGGCCATACAGCTGGCCATACAGCTGGACGTACAGCTGGACGTACAGCTGGCCGTACAGCTGGCCATACAGCTGGCCATACAGCTGGTAATACAGCTGGCCATACAGCTGGGCATACAGCTGGACATCCAGCTGGACGTACAGCTGGCCATACAGCTGGCCATACAGCTGGCCATACAGCTGGGCATACAGCTGGATGTACAGCTGGGCATACAGCTGGCCATACAGCTGGCCATACAGCTGGACGTACAGCTGGCAATACAGCTGGACATACAGCTGGCCATACAGCTGGCCGTACAGCTGGACGTACAGCTGGACGTACAGCTGGCCATACAGCTGGCCATACAGCTGGCCATACAGCTGGTAATACAGCTGGACATACAGCTGGCCGTACAGCTGGACGTACAGCTGGCAATACAGCTGGACATACAGCTGGCCATACAGCTGGCCATACAGCTGGACGTACAGCTGGACATGCAGCTGGCAGTACAGCTGGCCATACAGCTGGACATACAGCTGGCCATACAGCTGGCAATACAGCTGGACATACAGCTGGCCCTACAGCTGGACATCAGCTGGACATACAGCTGGGCATACAGATGGCCATACAGCTGGACATACAGCTGGCTATACAGCTGGACATACAGCTGGACATCCAGCTGTACATACAGCTGGGCATACAGCTGGCCATACAGCTGGCAATACAGCTGGCCATACAGCTGACCATACAGCTGGACATCAGCTGGACATACAGCTGGCCATACAGCTGTACATACAGCTGGCCATACAGCTGGACATCAGCTGGACATACAGCTGGCCATACAGCTGGACATACAGCTGGACATACATCTGGCCATACAGCTGACAATACAGCTGGCCATACAGCTGGCCATACAGCTGTACATACAGCTGGCCATACAGCGGGACATCAGCTGGACATACAGCTGGCCATACAGCTGGCCATACAGCTGGACATACAGCTGGCCATAGAGCTGGACATCCAGCTGGACATACAGCTGGCCATACAGCTGGACATACAGCTGGCCATACAGCTGGCAATCCAGCTGGACATACAGCTGGCCATACAGCTGGACATACAGCTGGCTATACAGCTGGCCATCCAGCTGGACATACAGCTGGCCATCCAGCTGGACATACAGCTGGCCATACAGCGGGACATCAGCTGGACATACAGCTGGCCATACAGCTGGACATACAGCTGGACATACAGCTGGCCATAGAGCTGGACATCCAGCTGGACATACAGCTGGCTATACAGCTGGCCATCCAGCTGGACATACAGCTGGCCATACAGTGCCTTCGGGAAGTATTCAGACCCCTTGACTTTTTCCACATTTTGTCACGTTACAACCTTATAATTTTTTATTTATTATATCAATAAAAATCTTCAGCAATCTACACGCAATACCCCATAATGACATCACAATACCCCATAATGACATCACAATACCCCATAATGACAAAGCAAAAACAGGTTTTTAGAAATGTTTACTCATGTATTAAAAATAAATAAACAGAAATATTATTTACATACAGTTGAAGTCGGAAGTTAACATACACTTAGGTTGGCGTCATTAAAACTTGTTTTTCAACCACTCCACAAATTTCTTTTTAACACACTATAGTTTTGGCAAGTCGGTTAGGACATCTACTATGTGCATGACACAAGTTATTTTTCCAACAATTGTTTACAGACAGATTATTTCACTTATAATTCACTGTATCACAATTCCAGTGGGTCAGAAGTTTACATACACTAAGTTGACTGTTCCTTTAAACAGTTTGGAAAATTCCAGAAAATGATGTCATGGCTTTAGAAGCTTCTGATAGGCTGATTGACATCATTTGAGACAATTGGAGGTTTACCTGTCGATGTATTTCAGGGCCTACCTTCAAACTCAGTGCCTCTTTGCTTGATATCATGGGAAAATCAAAAGAAATCAGCCAAGACCTCAGAAAAACAATTGTGGACCTCCACAAGTCTGGTTCATCCTTGAGAGCAATTTCCAAACGCCTGAAGGTGCCATGTTCATCTGTACAAACAATAGTACGCAAGTATAAACACCATGGGACCACGCAGCCGTCATACCGCTCAGGAAGGAGACACGTTCTGTCTCCTAGAGATGAACGTACTTTGGTGTGAAAAGTGCAAATCAATCCCAGAACAACAGCAGAGGACCTTGTGAAGATGCTGGAGGAAACAGGTACAAAAGTATCTATATCCACAGTAAAACGAGTCCTATATTGACATAACCTGAAAGGCCGCTCAGCAAGGAAGAAGCCACTGCTTCAAAACCACCATAAAAAAGCCAGACTACAGTTTGCAACTGCACATGGGGACAAAGATCATACTTTTTGGAGAAATGTCCTTTTGGTCTGATGAAACAAAAATAGAACTGCTTTAGACTGATGAGGAAAATTATGTGGATATATTGAAGCAGCATCTCAAGACATCAATCAGGAAGTTAAAGCTTGGTCGCTAATGGGTCTTCCAAATGGACAATGACCCCAAGCATACTTCCAAAGTTGTGGCAAAATGGCTAAAGGACAACAAAGTCAAGGTATTGGAGTGGCCATCACAAAGCCCTGTACTCAATCCTATAGAAAATTTGTGCACAGAACTGAAAAAGAATGTGCGAGCAAGGAGGCCTACAAACCTGACTCAGTTACACCAGCTTTGTCAAGAGGAATGGGCCAAAATTCACCCAACTTATTGTGGGAAGCTTGTGGAAGGCTAACCGAAACGCTTGACCCAAGTTAAACAATTTACAGGCAATGCTACCAAATACTAATTGAGTGTATGTAAACTTCTCACCCACTGGGATTGTGAAGAATTAAATAAAAGCTTAAATAAATCCTTCTCTCTACTATTATTCTGACATTTCACATTCTTAAAATAAAGTGGTGATCTTAACTGACCTAAGACAGGGAATTTTTACTAGGATTAAATGTCAGGAATTGTGAAAACCTGAGTTTAAATGTAATTGGATAAGGTGTGTGTAAACTTCTGACTTCAACTGTACATGTTGAAGCAAAACAGAAATATCTTATTTACCCTTTGCTATGAGACTTGAAATTGAGCTCAGCTTCATCCTGTTTCCATTGAGATGTTTCTACAACTTGGAGTCCACCTGTGGTAAATTCAATAGATTGGACATGATTTGGAAAGGCACACACTTGTCTATATACAGTCCCACAGTTGACAGTGCATGTCAGAGCAAAAACCAAGCCATGAGGTTGCAGGAATTGTCCGTAGAGCTCCGAGACGGGATTGTGTCGAGGCACAGATCTGGGGAAGGGTACCAAAACATTTCTGCAGTATTGAAGATCCCCAAGAAAACAGGGGCCTCCATCATTCTTAAATGGAAGAAGTTTGGAACCACCAAGACTCTTCCTAGAGCTGGCCGACCTGTCAAACTGAGCAATCGGGGGAGAAGGGCCTTGGTCAGGGAGGTGACCGAGAACCTGATGGCCACTCTGACAGAGCTCCAGAGTTCCTCTGTGGAGATAGGAGAACCTTCCAGAAGGACAACCATCTCTGCAGCACGCCACCAATCAGGCCTTTATGGTAGAGCGGCCAGACGGAAGCCACTCCTCAGTAAAAGGCACATGACAGCCCGCTTGGAGTTTGCCAAAAGACATCAAAAGACTCTCAGACCATGAGAAACACGATTCTCTGGTCTGATGAAACCAAGATCGAATTCTTTGGCCTGAAGGAAACCTGGCACCATCCCTACGGTGAAGCATGGTGGTGGCAGCATCATGCTGTGGGGATGTTTTTCAGCAGCAGGGACTGGGAGACTAGTCAGGATAGAGGGAAAGATGAACGGACCAAAGTACAGAGAGATCCTTGATGAAAACCTGCTCCAGAGCGCTCAGGACCTCAGACTGGGGCAAAGGTTCACCTTCCAACAGAACAAGGACCCTAAGCACACAGCCAAGACAACGCAGGAGTGACTTCGGGACAAGTCTCTGAATGTCCTTGAGTGGCCCAGCCAGATCCGGGACAGAAACCTGATCGAACATCTCAGGAGAGAAATTGCTGTGCAGCAACACTCCCCAATCCAACCGGACAGAGCTTGAGAGGATCTGCAGAGAAGAATGGGAGAAACTCCACAAATACAGGTGTGCCAAGCTTGTAGCGTCATACCCAAGAAGACTCGAGGCTTTAGTCGCTGCCAAAGATGCTTCAACAAAGTTCTGAGTAAAGGGTCTGAATACTTATGTAAATGTAATATTTCAAATTTCAAAACCTGTTTTTGCTTTGTTATTATGGGATATTGTGTTTGAGGGAACATTTAAAAAAAAAAATTGAATAAGGCTTTAATGTAACAAAATGTGGAACAAGTCAAGGGGTCTGAATACTTTCCAAATGCACCGTAAAGATCTGCCAATTGGTAATGAAAAATATGCCCCCCTTTTAAGATATAATAACTTGATTTAAAAAGCATTATATTTTCATGCAAACTACAATTTTGACTGCAATAGACTGTGGCGTTTTGAAACGTGTGGTCCTTGACCCAATCTAACTTTAGGACAACGGACTCCCACCAATCTCTCCCTCTGCTCCCAAGGTCAAGAGTCAAAACATAACAACATTTCTTTCCCGAGACAGATTTTTCCATCACATCCACATCAATCTTATGTCATTGTGTCACAAGTAAAGACCTCTTTACATCAGAGAAGAGCTCAAATTTAACAAGATGCCGATATAGGTACAACAGAAATGATCAGTGGGTTACAATTATTATTATTATTATTTTTTTTTTTTAAATATCTGACATTCAAATACTTAATAATACAGACTGTTTTGAAACCAGTTGGATGATGATATTGTCCTGTACAGTCCAAAAAAACACAAACTCACAGACATGTATATCGTCTCACATCCATATAATTTGAATTATGCCATCACGGGTGGCCATTTTGGCTGTCTCAAATAATCTATTTCTACACCACTTACGTTGCATTACAATGCAATGCATCCCAAATGGTACCCTATTCCCTATATAGTGCACTACTTTTCACCAGGGCCCATAGGCTCTATGTAGGGAATAGGGTGCCATTTGGGACATATCGCATAGTTTGTTTGAAATGACAACGATAATAGGCACATCTGTGACTACAAGCATGTTCATGTTCAACTCATTCATCTCCTTGACTGATTGCCATTCACTCATCAACTCCCTGATAATCACATCCATCTATAAACACCTGAACTCTTCCTTTATTGACCAAACTGATCAATTAAGTGATTATTAATCATTGAGAAATGACCTGCAGATAGCTTTCTCTTCCTTCCTTCCTTCCTTCCTTCCTTCCTTCCTTCCTTCCTTCCTTCCTTCCTTCCTTCCTTCCGAGTGACCAATGCTTTCAATCTAAACATCCTATTCAGTTTAAATGAGCTCATTTAGTTAAATGACCTCATATCTGCTGTTTAGATAACTCATATACTGTATCTGTGTGTTTCAAGTTCCATCATCAAATGTTAGAAATGGAAGAAGAGAGAACTTATTTTATTACTTTATAAATACGGAACTCATTTAAAGCAGATCTAGAGCGATAATATATATTTAAACACCTGTCTTACTGAGGAATACTGGTAATATAGAAGATTATATATAGTCACGAGGTTGACGATGACCACCATTTCCCTGTATAGTGCACTACTTTAAACAGGGCCCATATTGCATGGTAGGAAAAAGGTGCCATTTGGGACGAAGTCTGGTTTCCAGGGGTTCCACAGAGTCTGACATCCTTCCTCACACCACTGAGATAATAGAATAAGATCACTTGACAAGCTTACACACTCCGGGGTGGGGGTGGGGGGGGGGGGGGGGGGGGGGGTGAAGGGTTCCAAAAGGGTTCATTGGCTGTCTCCTGTGGAAGAACCCTTGGAACAACTCTTTTGGGTTCCATGTAGAACTCTTTTGGGTTC
Organism: Oncorhynchus mykiss; assembly: GCF_057628025.1. Lineage (NCBI taxonomy): Eukaryota > Metazoa > Chordata > Actinopteri > Salmoniformes > Salmonidae > Oncorhynchus > Oncorhynchus mykiss. The sequence continues at coordinate 3,802,856 of NC_143033.1, read as the reverse complement.
CATGTAGAACTCTTTTGGGTTCCATGTAGAACCCTTTTGGGTTCCATGTAGAACTCTTTTGGGTTCCATGTAGAACTCTTTTGAGTTCCATGTAGAACCCTTTTGGGTTCCATGTAGAACCCCTTTGGGTTCCATGTAGAACCCTTTTGGGTTCCATGTAGAACCATTTTGGGTTCCATGTAGAACTCTTTTGGGTTCCATGTAGAACCCATTTGGGTTCCATGTAGAGCCCCTTTGGGTTCCATGTAGAACCCTTTTGGGTTCCATGTAGAACCCTTTTGGGTTCCATGTAGAACCCTTTTGGGTTCCATGTAGAATCCCTTTGGGTTCCATGTAGAGCCCTCTGTGAAAAGGGTTCTACATGGAACTGAAAAAGGTTATACCTGAAACCAAAAGGGTTCTTCAAAGGATTCTTCCCACAGGGACAGCTGAAGTACCATTTTAGGTTCTACATAGCATCTTTTTTTTTCTGAGAGTGTATGTCTCTGTGTTGAACCCATACTCAACCAGCCGTATCCCATGGGTCTCTCTGTGTTCCAGTGTGGGGCTGGATGTTACTTCCGGGTTGGTCCATCCAGTAGGTCACGTGACAGGTCATGTGATCAAAATACTTAGTAAAATAAATACTTGTGGTTGTCTTGCTGTTTCCTCCTCTCTCCATCCCTTCATCTCTCTATCCCTCTATCCATCTATCCCTACATTCCTGATAGTCACAGAACACAAGGGAGGACTATCTACTCCTCCTCCTCTTCCTCTTCCTCTTCTTCTTCCTCTTCTTCCTCTCCATCCTCATTAGCGTAAAGCCCCGCCTCCCACCTCAGCGCCATGTTGCTTTTCCTGCGTGTGACGCGGGTGGCCTCCAGCACCTGGTAACCCAGAAAACAGAACAACAAGTCAGTCAACAGGTAGAACAAACACGACCTTCAGGTCTACTAACACTATAGAGAACCTTCATGTCTACTAACACTATAGAGAACCTTCAGGTCTACCAACACTATAGAGAACCTTCAGGTCTACTAACACTATAGAGAACCTTCAGGTCTACTAACACTATAGAGAACCTTCAGGTCTACTAACACTATAGAGAACCTTCAGGTCTACTAACACTATAGAGAACCTTCAGGTCTACTAACACTATAGAGAACCTTCAGGTCTACTAACACTATAGAGAACCTTCATGTCTACTAACACTATAGAGAACCTTCAGGTCTACTAACACTATAGAGAACCTTCAGGTCTACTAACACTATAAAGAACCTTCAGGTCTACTAACACTATAGAGAACCTTCAGGTCTACTAACACTATAGAGAACCTTCAGGTCTACTAACACTATAGAGAACCTTCAGGTCTACTAACACTGTAGAGAACCTTCTGGTATACTAACACTATAGAGAACCTTCAGGTCTACTAACACTATAGAGAACCTTCATGTCTACTAACACTATAGAAAACCTTCAGGTCTACTAACACTATAGAGAACCTTCAGGTCTACTAACACTATAAGGAACATTCAGGTCTACTAACACTATAGAGAACCTTCAGGTCTACTAACACTATAGAGAACCTTCATGTCTACTAACACTATAAGGAACCTTCAGGTCTACTAACACTATAGAGAACCTTCAGGTCTACTAACACAATAGAGAACCTTCAGGTCTACTAACACTATAGAGAACCTTCAGGTCTACTAACACTATAGAGACCTTTAATGTCTACTAACGCCATAGAGAACCTTCAGGTCTACTAACACTATAGAGAACCTTCAGGTCTACTAACACTATAGAGAACCTTCATGTCTACTAACGCCATAGAGAACCTTCAGGTCTACTAACACTATAGAGAACCTTCTGGTCTACTAACACTATAGAGAACCTTCAGGTCTACTAACACTATAGAGAACCTTCTGGTCTACTAACACTATAGAGAACCTTCTGGTATACTAACACTATAGAGAATCTTCAGGTCTACTAACACTATAGAGAACCTTCAGGTCTACTAACACTATAGAGAACCTTCAGGTCTACTAACACTATAGAGAACCTTCTGGTCTACTAACACTGTAGAGAACCTTCTGGTATACTAACACTATAGAGAACCTTCATGTCTACTAACACTATAGAGAACCTTCAGGTCTACTAACACTATAGAGAACCTTCAGGTCTACTAACACTATAGAGAACCTTCAGGTCTACTAACACTATAGAGAACCTTCAGGTCTACTAACACTATAGAGAACCTTCTGGTATACTAACACTATAGAGAATCTTCAGGTCTACTAACACTATAGAGAACCTTCAGGTCTACTAACACTATAGAGAACCTTCAGGTCTACTAACACTATAGAGAACCTTCTGGTATACTAACACTATAGAGAACCTTCAGGTCTACTAACACTATAGAGAACCTTCAGGTCTACTAACACTATAGAGAACCTTCAGGTCTACTAACACTATAGAGAACCTTCAGGTCTACTAACACTATAGAGAACCTTCAGGTCTACTAACACTATAGAGAACCTTCAGGTCTACTAACACTATAGAGAACCTTCAGGTCTACTAACACTATAGAGAACCTTCATGTCTACTAACGCCATAGAGTACCTTCTGGTATACTAACACTATAGAGAACCTTCATGCCTACTAACACTATAGAGAACCTTCAGGTCTACTAACACTATAGAGAACCTTCATGTCTACTAACACTATAGAGAACCTTCAGGTCTACTAACACTATAGAGAACCTTCATGTCTACTAACACTATAGAGAACCTTCATGTCTACTAACGCCATAGAGAACCTTCATGTCTACTAACGCCATAGAGAACCTTCAGGTCTACTAACACTATAGAGAACCTTCAGATCTACTAACACTATAGAGAACCTTCAGGTCTACTAACACTATAGAGAACCTTCATGTCTACTAACGCCATAGAGAACCTTCATGTCTACTAACGCCATAGAGAACCTTCAGGTCTACTAACACTATAGAGAACCTTCAGGTCTACTAACACTATAGAGAACCTTCATGTCTACTAACACTATAGAGAACCTTCAGGTCTACTAACACTATAGAGAACCTTCAGGTCTACTAACACTATAAAGAACCTTCAGGTCTACTAACACTATAGAGAACCTTCAGGTCTACTAACACTATAGAGAACCTTCAGGTCTACTAACACTATAGAGAACCTTCAGGTCTACTAACACTGTAGAGAACCTTCTGGTATACTAACACTATAGAGAACTTTCAGGTCTACTAACACTATAGAGAACCTTCATGTCTACTAACGCCATAGAGGACCAGGAGATGCATTCTCCGAAAGGGGATACAAGGATCAGTGTTTTAATTAAGTGTTATCCTCTGGGCATCCATTGCACATCTTGCTGTATAGGTTTTTTACCCAATGAAATGAGATTAAAAGTTATATTCAATTGAATTGAAGTTTCTGTTGTCGTTGCTAGATTCTATTGGTATTACGGTATACAGGGTATTGTTTATTGTTTTACCTATCTTTACTCACAGCCGCCATATAACCACAGTAAACCCTGTATGAAAACCCCACACTGAACTATTCACAGGCTGACATGCATGCACACTACCACCACAACAACAGGTCACCCGGGCATCAAGACACACTGCAGGAGGGTAGGGAAAGGAAACGTGGCTGACCCTAACTCCTCACAGAGGTGCAGAGGTCAGCCTTAATCAACATCCACGGTACAGGAAGCAGTTGTTGTTATTGGGGTTAACTGCCTTGCTCAAGGGGCAGAACGTTCCACCTTGCCAGCTCGGGGGTTACTGGCCTAATGCTCTTAACCACTAGGCTACATCTTATATCAATTATATTTTATTTCACCTTTATTTAACTAGCAGGCTAGCAGGGTTACTATAGGCAGTCCTACAGGTTGGAGAGTGGGAGGGGCAGCGAGCGGGATTATGTTGTCTAGGTGCCGCAGTAGGTCAGAGGTTACAGGAAGGAGCCATTACGAGCAAGCACACACACACACATGCACGCACGCACACACACACACACACGCGCACACACACACACACACACACACACACACACACACACACACACACACACACACACACACACACACACACACACACACACACACACACACACACACACACACACACACACACACACACACACACACACACACACACACACACACACACACACACACACACACTGGTTGAATGTCAAATGGCACCCTATTCCCTATTTAGTGCACAGCAAAAGTAGTGCACTATATTGTAGTGCACCAAATAGGGAATAGTGTCAGAGGCTGGTGTGTATTCATGGATTCGTCTTTCTGTGTTTTATATATTTCCTTCAATTCACAAGTGGCTGAATGTATCTCATCGGAGAAAGAATCAGAGGGAGCAAAACCCTTTGTTTCAGTGTGTGTGTAGTAAATGAAGTGTAGCCCATTTATCTGATGCTGTCTATCCCTCTATCCATCAAATAGAGTATGATGTTGTGGCCGCCTGTAGTGTTGAATGCAAGGGAAGCCAGCGAGCATTTGGCTTCCCTTGATTAAAAAAAAATATTATACAAATAATAGCCAATCAGCGTTGAGCTAAACGGAGTGAGCTCAACTGTGATTGGTACTAGCACACCAAAAAAAAAAAAAAAAAAAATGTAAAGGGAAGCCAGTTTGGATTTGGCTTCATTCCAATCACATCACATCAAGACAAACGTCATTGACAGGAAACACTTGAATTGTTGCATCTCGTTGTCCTCTGGTGGCTAGCTAGCTGAAACTGTCCCTTACCTAAATTAGGATGAAGATAGGGATTTTGACTTGTGGTTTTACTTAATTCTCCGTACTGACCAATGATTATAACGATGATTCTGATCCAACCATTGATTTATACATTGTTGTGCCCCTGGCCTGAAAGGATGGAAGTTCAATATGTAGCTAGATGTAGAAGGCTAATGTTAACTGGCTAACGTTGCCCATGAATGGAAGTTAGGCTAGCGAGCAAAGCATTTTAGCCAGGTAGCCTGGGACATTAAAAACTAAAAGCTTCTACTGTATGACAGAGTCATAGACCGTTTAGTCAACATGAAAGAGAGGAGGATGGCATTAGTGATGGTATTGGCGATGGTATTGGTGGTGGCATTGGTGGTGGCATTGGTGATGGTATTGGTGATGGTATTGGTGATGGTATTGGTGATGGTATTGGTGGTGGCATTGGTGATGGTATTGGTGATGGTATTAGTGATGGTATTAGTGATGGCATTGGTGATGGTATTGGTGATGGTATTAGTGATGGTATTAGTGATGGTATTGGTGATGGTATTGGTGATGGTATTGGTGATGGTATTGGTGATGGTATTAGTGATGGTATTGGTGATGGTATTGGTGATGGCATTGGTGATGGTATTGGTGATGGTATTGGTGATGGTATTGGTGATGGTATTGGTGATGGTATTGCTGATGGTATTGCTGATGGTATTGGGTGAATCAACATGTTTTTCTACTTCCACACACAAATCAGAACCATGGACATCCACGTCATACGTAGCTGAGTATTATTTAGTTGATTGGTCTGAATAGTTTTTGGAATCTTTTAGTTGTCACTGTATTAGACTAAACAGGTGATTTGATGATGTTGAAGTTGAAATGGTGCTGGAATAGTGGAGGAGCTCCTGTTGTCTTTGGGTCATGAGTTAACTCTCTGTGGTTCTAAATCAATAGTTGTTTAGTGGTCTGAAAATGTTGGAAACACGAACTTTCTTGACCCCTACAGCAGGTCATGTTTGTTATATTCAATACTTGCTTTGTGGACTTCATCAGACAGATGTTGTTCTCTGGTTTTGTAATGAAACAAAGTTGTGGTTGAATTTATTATACCACTGTGTCTGTCTTCTTGTCTCTGCTTTTAGACCTATATATCACGGTGGCAAGGCATATGAACTGAGAGGTTAAAGAGCAAACACATTTATCACAACACAGATGTTGTAAAAAGGGTTTTGTGTTTTCTGGCTTGGCTTCCCCGGTGATTTTACCCACACACTGCAACTGAATAGGGTTCATTTGGGACACAGGGGACTGAAACCAGAAGGCAAAACATAATAGATGCAATGCTCTTTCATCCCAGACTTCGTCTCTAGGCCTCATAATGTAGTAATGTCCTGATTCCTCATAATGTAGTAATGTCCTGATTCCTCATAATGTAGTAATGTCCTGATTCATCATAATGTAGTAATGTCCTGATTCCTCATAATGTAGTAATGTCCTGATTCCTCATAATGTAGTAATGTCCTGATTCATCATAATGTAGTAATGTCCTGATTCCTCATAATGTAGTAATGTCCTGATTCATCATAATGTAGTAATGTCCTGATTCCTCATAATGTAGTAATGTCCTGATTCCTCATAATGTAGTAATGTCCTGATTCCTCATAATGTAGTAATGTCCTGATTCATCATAATGTAGTAATGTCCTGATTCCTCATAATGTAGTAATGTCCTGATTCCTCATAATGTAGTAATGTCCTGATTCATCATAATGTAGTAATGTCCTGATTCCTCATAATGTAGTAATGTCCTGATTCATCATAATGTAGTAATGTCCTGATTCCTCATAATGTAGTAATGTCCTGATTCCTCATAATGTAGTAATGTCCTGATTCATCATAATGTAGTAATGTCCTGATTCCTCATAATGTAGTAATGTCCTGATTCCTCATAATGTAGTAATGTCCTGATTTATCATAATGTAGTAATGTCCTGATTCATCATAATGTAGTAATGTCCTGATTCACCATAATGTAGTAATGTCCTGATTCATCATAATGTAGTAATGTCCTGATTCATCATAATGTAGTAATGTCCTGATTCATCATATTGTAGTAATGTCCTGATTCATCATATTGTAGTAATGTCCTGATTCCTCATAATGTAGTAATGTCCTGATTCATCATAATGTAGTAATGTCCTGATTCCTCATAATGTAGTAATGTCCTGATTCCTCATAATGTAGTAATGTCCTGATTCCTCATAATGTAGTAATGTCCTGATTCCTCATAATGTAGTAATGTCCTGATTCATCATAATGTAGTAATTTCCTGATTCATCATAATGTAGTAATGTCCTGATTCCTCATAATGTAGTAATGTCCTGATTTCTCATAATGTAGTAATGTCCTGATTCATCATAATGTAGTAATGTCCTGATTCCTCATAATGTAGTAATGTCCTGATTCATCATAATGTAGTAATGTCCTGATTCATCATAATGTAGTAATGTCCTGATTCCTCATAATGTAGTAATGTCCTGATTCATCATAATGTAGTAATGTCCTGATTCCTCATAATGTAGTAATGTCCTGATTCATCATAATGTAGTAATGTCCTGATTCCTCATAATGTAGTAATGTCCTGATTCCTCATAATGTAGTAATGTCCTGATTCCTCATAATGTAGTAATGTCCTGATTCATCATAATGTAGTAATGTCCTGATTCCTCATAATGTAGTAATGTCCTGATTCCTCATAATGTAGTAATGTCCTGATTCATCATAATGTAGTAATGTCCTGATTCCTCATAATGTAGTAATGTCCTGATTCCTCATAATGTAATAATGTCCTGATTCCTCATAATGTGGTAATGTCCTGATTCATCATAATGTAGTAATGTCCTGATTCATCATAATGTAGTAATGTCCTGATTCATCATAATGTAGTAATGTCCTGATTCCTCATAATGTAGTAATGTCCTGATGCATCTCTAGGCCTCACCAGTCATAGAAATTGAATCCCTAGAATGGTCCTCCCATTTCAAGTCAATATAGCCATTTTAGTTATTCTATATTTCTATGGTTGAGGTCATGCGAAGCCCAATGGACAACAGGACAAGCAACATGCAAGGCCACGAACACAACATGGCCCCCTAATTCCCTATTTAGTGCATTACTTTTGACCAGAGCCCTGTGATATGCACACATAACAGGAGAGCAAGCCTGTAAGCAGAAAGCAGAGCATTGGACTGGTAGATACCTCTGTAGTATCCTTCATATAGCGCATCAAACAGGTGTACTGACAGACAGACAGACAGACAGACAGACAGAGAGAGAGAGAGAGAGAGGAGATAGACAGAGAGGAGAGGAGATGGAGAGGAGACAAACGGACAGAGAGGAGAGGAGATAGACAGAGAGGAGAGGAGATGGAGAGGAGATGGAGAGGAGACAGACAGAGAGGAGAGGATATAGACAGAGAGGAGAGGAGATGGAGAGGAGACAGATGGACAGAGAGGAGAGGAGATAGACAGAGAGGAGATGGAGAGGAGATAGATGGAGAGGAGAGGAGAAAGACGGAGAAGAGACAGACATACGGAGAGGAGGGGGACGGGACGAGACGACACAGAGAGAGAGAGAGACAGACAGAGGAGAAAGACAGACAGAGGGGAGACAGACAGAGGGGAGACAGACAGAGGGGAAAGACAGAGGAGAAAGACAGAGGAGAAAGACAGAGGAGACAGACAGAGGAGACAGACAGAGGAGACAGACAGAGGAAAAAGACAGAGGAGAAAGACAGAGGAGACAGACAGAGGAGACAGACAGAGGGGAAAGACAGAGGAGAAAGACAGAGGGGAGACAGACAGAGGAGACAGACAGAGGAGAAAGACAGGGAGACAGACAGAGGGGAAAGACAGACAGAGGAGACAGACAGACAGAGGAGAAAGACAGTGGAGACAGACAGAGGGGAGACAGACAGAGGAGAAAGACAGAGGAGACAGACAGAGGAGAAAGACAGACAGAGGAGACAGACAGAGGGGAAAGACAGAGGAGACAGACAGAGGGGAGACAGACAGAGGAGAAAGACAGAGGAGACAGACAGAGGGGAGACAGACAGAGGAGAGACAGACAGAGGAGAAAGACAGACAGAGGAGAAAGACAGACAGAGGAGAAAGACAGTGGAGACAGACAGAGGAGAGAGACAGAGGGGGAAGACAGAGGGGGAAGACAGAGGGGAGACAGACAGGGGGGAGACAGACAGAGGAGAAATACAGAGGGAAAAGACAGAGGAGACAGACAGAGGAGACAGACAGAGGAGACAGACAGAGGAGACAGACAGAGGGGAAAGACAGAGGAGACAGACAGAGGAGACAGACAGTGGAGACAGACAGAGGGGAGACAGACAGAGGGGAGACAGACAGACAGAGAATAAACATTAGAGGGACAACATGAAGTAAAGAATAACAACAGTGATAATGCATTGTCTGTCCCAAATGGCACCCTATTCCCTACGTAGTGCACTACTTTTGATCAGGGCCCATAGTACTCGGGGGGAAAGTAGTGCACTATGTAGGTAATAGGGTGTCACTTGGGACTTAGTCAGCATCTCCTTTTCACAGGGATATAAAACTGATTCTACACCGCTTAGAAGCATCTATTGTGTAATGATAATTACAGTAAGTTGCTACCACAAATTCATTAGCAGCTGTCCATATTCAAGAGGCTCAAAGGCCTCTTGAAAGCACAATTTAGAGTTTTTGTAAAAATTAATTATATTGTATTATCATATTAGGTCAATATGTAATTATATTGATGGAGAAATACATGATATTAATATGATTATCATGCTGATTACACTGTAAATAGTCCCTTAAATTATTTTAGTGTCAATTCACTTCCTTTTCCACAGGAAAGCCCCTGCGATGATCTGGAGTGTCACAACACAGAGGTCATGTGACAGGAAGAGAAACTGACCTTCGCTGCTAGTGACTCAGTGAGGAGCGGATGTCTGCTTAACCCCAACAATACATATATTTTTTACATTTGAGTCATTTAGCAGAAGCTATTATCCAGAGTAACTTACATTTTCATACATTTTCCCCTGTACAGGTCCCCTGTGAGAATGGAACCCACAACCCTGTCGTTGCAAGCGCCAAGCTCTACCTTAATACCAACTGAGCCAGAAAGAATGTATATGAATCCTAGATAGCTGATGCTATGTATTGGCCAATGAGAAGGTTTGAAGCCACCGGTCGGCCATATTGCCACTCCCCAGTAGGAACAGTCCTTCATAGGAAGGAATGGAAGTCTATAATATTTCAATTAAATGTTTCGAGGACAAAATTACATGTATTTCAGTATTTTTGTTGATGTAGTGAGGACATTAGTAATCTCTAAAAATTATACTTTAAGGAACATTTATGTATAAAAATATATATATATATATAATATCATATATATATTTAATTAGCATGTTTAACTGACATAATAATTTAAATGTATGCATTAAGCTGTCTGTATTAGAATAAACATAACGTAGACATTAAAAAAGCATTTCTACATCTTCTTAAATATATATATTTTTTTATCAACAGTGGGGGAATACCAAGATGGAGGCACAGTGGCTCCAACACAGCACCCACTATGTTCCATCTAGAATATATATATATAAATCATTAATCCGAAATCTACCTTGTTCCCTATTTAATGCACTAATTATGACCAGAGCCAAGAAGCTAGAGCCAAGAAGCTAGAGCACTATATAAGGAATAGAATGGCATTTGGGACGCATTCACTGTCAGGGAGAAGTGAATGCCTTCTGGCTTTACATGAAACCTCACAATGAAACGCAACAGAACCCAACTGTGCTACACTAAGCATAAGCTAACGAGTGGAATGGTAGCACAAACAGGTCATGTACCCAGGCTACTGTAGGTCACTAAAACCCTGAGAAAGACGGATCAATGAGCACCAGGAGAAAACATGGATAGTACTACTACTACTACTATACTACTACTACTACTACTACTACTACTATACTACTACTACTACTACTACTACTACTCCTACTACTACTACTCCTACTACTACTACTACTACTACTACTCCTACTCCTACTCCTACTACTACTACTGCTACTGCTACTACTACTACTACTACTACTACTACTACTACTACTACTACTACTACTACTATACTACTACTACTACTACTACTACTACTCCTACTACTACTACTCCTACTACTACTACTACTACTACTACTCCTACTCCTACTCCTACTACTACTACTGCTACTGCTACTACTACTACTACTACTACTGCTACTACTACTACTACTGCTACTACTACTACTACTACTACTGCTACTGCTACTACTACTACTACTGCTACTACTACTACTACTACTACTGCTACTACTACTACTACTGATACTACTACTACTACTACTACTACTACTACTACTACTACTACTACTGCTACTACTACTACTACTACTACTACTACTACTGCTACTACTACTACTACTACTACTGCTACTACTACTACTACTACTGATACTACTACTACTGCGACTGCTACTACTACTACTACTACTACTACTGCTGCTGCTACTACTGCTACTACTACTACTACTACTACTAATACTACTACTGCTACTACTACTACTACTACTACTACTACTACTACTACTACTACTACTACTACTACTACTACTACTCACGCTGTTGTCCTCTACTTTCTCCCGGCGCTTCACTTTGTGAGTCTCGTAGTCGTCCATCAGGGTCTGCATGAAGTTTTTGGGGCGCCCGCCGCCCCCGGAGTCATCACTGCCCAGGTCCGAGAGGGGCGAGGGCAGGGGACCCTCCAACGAGGAGGGGGAAGCAGGGGTCACAGGACGGATCTTCTCTATCTTACCTGTAGACAGAGGGTTGGAATAAACATTGTAAAAGAACACGCTAATACAATTTATATTGTCAATAATACACTGGTGTAAAGTACATAAGTAAACAGACTGTAAAGTACATAAGTAAACAGACTGTAAAGTACATAAGTAAACAGACTGTAAAGTACATAAGTAAACAGACTGTAAAGTACATAAGTAAACATACTGTAAAGTACATAAGTAAACAGACTGTAAAGTACATAAGTAAACAGACTGTAAAGTACATAAGTAAACAGACTGTAAAGTACATAAGTAAACAGACTGTAAAGTACATAAGTAAACAGACTATAAAGTACATAAGTAAACATACTGTAAAGTACATAAGTAAACATACTGTAAAGTACATAAGTAAACATACTGTAAAGTACATAAGTAAACATACTGTAAAGTACATAAGTATACATACTGTAAAGTACATAAGTAAACAGACTGTAAAGTACATAAGTAAACATACTGTAAAGTACATAAGTAAACAGACTGTAAAGTACATAAGTAAACAGACTGTAAAGTACATAAGTAAACATACTGTAAAGTACATAAGTAAACAGACTGTAAAGTACATAAGTAAACAGACTGTAAAGTACATAAGTAAACAGACTGTATAGTACATAAGTAAACATACTGTAAAGTACATAAGTAAACAGACTGTAAAGTACATAAGTAAACAGACTGTAAAGTACATAAGTAAACAGACTGTAAAGTACATAAGTAAACAGACTGTAAAGTACATAAGTAAACATACTGTAAAGTACATAAGTAAACAGACTGTAAAGTACATAAGTAAACATACTGTAAAGTACAACTTCACTATTTACATTCTTTGACTACTTTTTCATTTTACTTCTTTACTTCATAAATTGTCCTTGACACCCAAAAGTACTTGTTACATTTAGAATGTTTAGCAGGACAGGAAAATAGTCAAATTCACACACTTATCAACGGAACATCCCTGATCATCCCTCCTGCCTCTGATCTGGAGGACTCACTAAACAGAGAACATCCTGGTCATCCCTACTGCCTCTGATCTGGAGGACTCACTAAACAGAGAACATCCCTGGTCATCCCTACTGCATCTGATCTGGAGGACTCACTAAACAGAGAACATCCCTGGTCATCCCTACGGCCTCCGATCTGGAGGACTCCCTAAACAGAGAACATCCCTGGTCATCCCTATAATGCCTCTGATCTGGTAGACTCACTAAACAGAGAACATCCCCGGTCATCCCTACTGCCTCTAATCTGGAGGACTCACTAAACAAAGAACATCCCTGGTCATCCCTACTGACTCTGATCTGATGGACTCACTAAACAGAGAACATCCCTGGTCATCCCTACTGACTCTGATCTGGAGGACTCACTAAACAGAGAACATCCCTACTGCCTCTGATCTGGAGGACTCACTAAACAGAGAACATCCCTGGTCATCCCTGGTCATCCCTACTGCATCTGATCTGGAGGACTCACTAAACAGAGAACATCCCTGGCCATCCCTACTGCCTCTGATCTGGAGGACTCACTAAACATAGAACATCCCTGGTCCTCCCTACTGCCTCTAATCTGGAGGACTCACTAAACAGAGAACATCCCTGGTCATCCCTACTGCCTCTGATCTGGAGGACTCACTAAACAGAGAACATCCCTGGTCATCCCTACGGCCTCTGATCTGGAGGACTCACTAAACAGAGAACATCCCTGGTCATCCCTACACTCCCTACACTCGCATTAACATTTGCTAACCATGTGTATGTGACAAATAAAATTTGATTTGATTTGATTTGATCCCTACTGCCTCTGATCTGGAGGATTCATTAAACATAGAACACCCCTGGTCATCTCTACTGCCTCTGATCTGGAGGACTCACTAAACAAAGAAAATCCCTGGTCAACCCTACTACCTCTGATCTGGAGGACTAACTAAACATGGAACATCCCTGGTCATCCCTACTGCCTCTGATCTGGAGGACTCACTAAATAGAGAACATCCCTGGTCCTCCCTACTGCCTCTGATCTTGAGGACTCACTAAATAGATAACATCCCTGGTCATCCCTACTGCCTCTGATCTGGAGGACTCATTAAATAGAGAACATCCCTGGTCATCCCTACTGCCTCTGATCTGGAGGACTCACTAAATAGAGAACATCCCTGGTCATCCCTACTGCCTCTGATCTGGAGGACTCACTAAACAGAGAACATCCCTGGTCCTCCCTACTGCCTCTAATCTGGAGGACTCACTAAACAGAGAACATCCCTGGTCCTCCCTACTGCCTCTAATCTGGAGGACTCACTAAACAAAGAACATCCCTGGTCATCCCTACTGACTCTGATCTGATGGACTCACTAAACAGAGAACATCCCTGGTCATCCCTACTGCCACTGATCTGGAGGACTCACTAAACAGAGAACATCCCTGGTCATCCCTACTGCCTCTGATCTGGAGGCCTCACTAAACAGAGAACATCCCTGGTCATCCCTACTGCCTCTGATCTGGAGGCCTCACTAAACAGAGAACATCCCTGGTCATCCCTACTGCCTCTGATCTGGAGGACTCACTAAACATAGAACACCCCTGGTCATCTCCACTGCCTCTGATCTGGAGGACTCACTAAACAAAGAACATCCCTGGTCAACCCTACTACCTCTGATCTGGAGGACTAACTAAACATGGAACATCCCTGGTCCTCCCTACTCGCTCTGATCTTGAGGACTCACTAAATAGATAACATCCCTGGTCATCCCTACTGCCTCTGATCTGGAGGACTCACTAAATAGAGAACATCCCTGGTCATCCCTACTGCCTCTGATCTGGAGGACTCACTAAATAGAGAACATCCCTGGTCATCCCTACTGCCTCTGATCTGGAGGACTCATTAAACAGAGAATATCCCTAGTCATCCCTACAGCCTCTGATCTGGAGGACTCACTAAACAGAGCATATCTCTGGTCATCCCTACTACCTCTGATCTGGAGGACTCACTAAACATAGAACATCCCTGGTTATCTCTACTGCCTCTGATCTGGAGGACTCACTAAACAAAGAACATCCCTGGTCAACCCTACTACCTCTGATCTGGAGGACTAACTAAACTTGGAACATCCCTGGTCATCCCTACTGCCTCTGATCTGGAGGACTCACTAAATAGAGAACATCCCTGGTCCTTCCTACTGCCTCTGATCTTGAGGACTCACTAAATAGATAACATCCCTGGTCATCCCTACTGCCTCTGATCTGGAGGACTCACTAAATAGAGAATATCCCTGGTCATCCCTACTGCCTCTGATCTGGAGAACTCACTAAACAGAGAACATCCCTGGTCCTCCCTACTGCCTCTAATCTGGAGGACTCACTAAACAGAGAACATCCCTGGTCATCCCTACTGCCTCTGATCTGGAGGACTCACTAAATAGAGAACATCCCTGGTCATCCCTACTGCCTCTGATCTGGAGGACTCACTAAACAGAGAACATCCCTGGTCATCCCTACTGCCTCTGATCTGGAGGCCTCACTAAACAGAGAACATCCCTATTCATCCCTACTGCCTCTGATCTGGAGGACTCACTAAATAGAGAACATCCCTGGTCATCCCTACTGCCTCTGATCTGGAGGACTCACTAAACAGAGAACATCCCTGGTCATCCCTACTGCATGTGATCTGGATGACTCACTAAACAGAGAACATCCCTGGTCATCCCTACTGCATCTGATCTGGAGGAGTCACTAAACAGAGAACATCCCTGGTCATCCCTACACTCCCTACACTCGCATTAACATTTGCTAACCATGTGTATGTGACAAATAAAATTTGATTTGATTTGATTTGATCCCTACTGCCTCTGATCTGGAGGATTCATTAAACATAGAACACCCCTGGTCATCTCTACTGCCTCTGATCTGGAGGACTCACTAAACAAAGAAAATCCCTGGTCAACCCTACTACCTCTGATCTGGAGGACTAACTAAACATGGAACATCCCTGGTCATCCCTACTGCCTCTGATCTGGAGGACTCACTAAATAGAGAACATCCCTGGTCCTCCCTACTGCCTCTGATCTTGAGGACTCACTAAATAGATAACATCCCTGGTCATCCCTACTGCCTCTGATCTGGAGGACTCATTAAATAGAGAACATCCCTGGTCATCCCTACTGCCTCTGATCTGGAGGACTCACTAAATAGAGAACATCCCTGGTCATCCCTACTGCCTCTGATCTGGAGGACTCACTAAACAGAGAACATCCCTGGTCCTCCCTACTGCCTCTAATCTGGAGGACTCACTAAACAGAGAACATCCCTGGTCCTCCCTACTGCCTCTAATCTGGAGGACTCACTAAACAAAGAACATCCCTGGTCATCCCTACTGACTCTGATCTGATGGACTCACTAAACAGAGAACATCCCTGGTCATCCCTACTGCCACTGATCTGGAGGACTCACTAAACAGAGAACATCCCTGGTCATCCCTACTGCCTCTGATCTGGAGGCCTCACTAAACAGAGAACATCCCTGGTCATCCCTACTGCCTCTGATCTGGAGGCCTCACTAAACAGAGAACATCCCTGGTCATCCCTACTGCCTCTGATCTGGAGGACTCACTAAACATAGAACACCCCTGGTCATCTCCACTGCCTCTGATCTGGAGGACTCACTAAACAAAGAACATCCCTGGTCAACCCTACTACCTCTGATCTGGAGGACTAACTAAACATGGAACATCCCTGGTCCTCCCTACTCGCTCTGATCTTGAGGACTCACTAAATAGATAACATCCCTGGTCATCCCTACTGCCTCTGATCTGGAGGACTCACTAAATAGAGAACATCCCTGGTCATCCCTACTGCCTCTGATCTGGAGGACTCACTAAACAGAGAACATCCCTGGTCCTCCCTACTGCCTCTAATCTGGAGGACTCACTAAACAGAGAACATCCCTGGTCATCCCTACTGCCTCTGATCTGGAGGACTCATTAAACAGAGAATATCCCTAGTCATCCCTACAGCCTCTGATCTGGAGGACTCACTAAACAGAGCATATCTCTGGTCATCCCTACTACCTCTGATCTGGAGGACTCACTAAACATAGAACATCCCTGGTTATCTCTACTGCCTCTGATCTGGAGGACTCACTAAACAAAGAACATCCCTGGTCAACCCTACTACCTCTGATCTGGAGGACTAACTAAACTTGGAACATCCCTGGTCATCCCTACTGCCTCTGATCTGGAGGACTCACTAAATAGAGAACATCCCTGGTCCTTCCTACTGCCTCTGATCTTGAGGACTCACTAAATAGATAACATCCCTGGTCATCCCTACTGCCTCTGATCTGGAGGACTCACTAAATAGAGAATATCCCTGGTCATCCCTACTGCCTCTGATCTGGAGGACTCACTAAACAGAGAACATCCCTGGTCATCCCTACTGCATGTGATCTGGATGACTCACTAAACAGAGAACATCCCTGGTCATCCCTACTGCATCTGATCTGGAGGACTCACTAAACAGAGAACATCCCTGGTCATCCCTACTGCCTCTGATCTGGAGGACTCACTAAACAGAGAACATCCCTGGTCATCCCTACTGCCTCTGATCTGGAGGACTCACTAAACAGAGAACATCCCTGGTCATCCCTACTGCCTCTGATCTGGAGGACTCACTAAACAGAGAACATCACTGGTCATCCCTACTGATTTCTGATCTGGAGGACTCACTAAACAGAGAACATCCCTGGTCATCCCTGCTGCCTCTGATCTGGAGGACTCACTAAACAGAGAACATCCCTGGTCATCCCTACTGCCTCTAATCTGGAGGACTCACTAAACAGAGAACATCCCTGGTCATCCCTACTGCCTCTGATCTGGAGGACTCACTAAATAGATAACATCCCTGGTCATCCCTACTGCCTCTGATCTGGAGGACTCATTAAATAGAGAACATCCCTGGTCATCCCTACTGCCTCTGATCTGGAGGACTCACTAAATAGAGAACATCCCTGGTCATCCCTACTGCCTCTGATCTGGAGGACTCACTAAACAGAGAACATCCCTGGTCCTCGCTACTGCCTCTAATCTGGAGGACTCACTAAACAGAGAACATCCCTGGTCCTCCCTACTGCCTCTAATCTGGAGGACTCACTAAACAAAGAACATCCCTGGTCATCCCTACTGACTCTGATCTGATGGACTCACTAAACAGAGAATATCCCTAGTCATCCCTACAGCCTCTGATCTGGAGGACTCACTAAACAGAGCATATCTCTGGTCATCCCTACTACCTCTGATCTGGAGGACTCACTAAACATAGAACATCCCTGGTTATCTCTACTGCCTCTGATCTGGAGGACTCACTAAACAAAGAACATCCCTGGTCAACCCTACTACCTCTGATCTGGAGGACTAACTAAACTTGGAACATCCCTGGTCATCCCTACTGCCTCTGATCTGGAGGACTCACTAAATAGAGAACATCCCTGGTCCTTCCTACTGCCTCTGATCTTGAGGACTCACTAAATAGATAACATCCCTGGTCATCCCTACTGCCTCTGATCTGGAGGACTCACTAAATAGAGAATATCCCTGGTCATCCCTACTGCCTCTGATCTGGAGGACTCACTAAACAGAGAACATCCCTGGTCATCCCTACTGCATGTGATCTGGATGACTCACTAAACAGAGGACATCCCTGGTCATCCCTACTGCATCTGATCTGGAGGACTCACTAAACAGAGAACATCCCTGGTCATCCCTACTGCCTCTGATCTGGAGGACTCACTAAACAGAGAACATCCCTGGTCATCCCTACTGCCTCTGATCTGGAGGACTCACTAAACAGAGAACATCCCTGGTCATCCCTACTGCCTCTGATCTGGAGGACTCACTAAACAGAGAACATCACTGGTCATCCCTACTGATTTCTGATCTGGAGGACTCACTAAACAGAGAACATCCCTGGTCATCCCTGCTGCCTCTGATCTGGAGGACTCACTAAACAGAGAACATCCCTGGTCATCCCTACTGCCTCTAATCTGGAGGACTCACTAAACAGAGAACATCCCTGGTCATCCCTACTGCCTCTGATCTGGAGGACTCACTAAATAGATAACATCCCTGGTCATCCCTACTGCCTCTGATCTGGAGGACTCATTAAATAGAGAACATCCCTGGTCATCCCTACTGCCTCTGATCTGGAGGACTCACTAAATAGAGAACATCCCTGGTCATCCCTACTGCCTCTGATCTGGAGGACTCACTAAACAGAGAACATCCCTGGTCCTCGCTACTGCCTCTAATCTGGAGGACTCACTAAACAGAGAACATCCCTGGTCCTCCCTACTGCCTCTAATCTGGAGGACTCACTAAACAAAGAACATCCCTGGTCATCCCTACTGACTCTGATCTGATGGACTCACTAAACAGAGAACATCCCTGGTCATCCCTACTGCCACTGATCTGGAGGACTCACTAAACAGAGAACATCCCTGGTCATCCCTACTGCCTCTGATCTGGAGGCCTCACTAAACAGAGAACATCCCTGGTCATCCCTACTGCCTCTGATCTGGAGGCCTCACTAAACAGAGAACATCCCTGGTCATCCCTAATGCCTCTGATCTGGAGGCCTCACTAAACAGAGAACATCCCTGGTCATCCCTACACTCCCTACACTCGCATTAACATTTGCTAACCATGTGTATGTGACAAATAAAATTTGATTTGATTTGATTTGATCCCTACTGCCTCTGATCTGGAGGATTCATTAAACATAGAACACCCCTGGTCATCTCTACTGCCTCTGATCTGGAGGACTCACTAAACAAAGAAAATCCCTGGTCAACCCTACTACCTCTGATCTGGAGGACTAACTAAACATGGAACATCCCTGGTCATCCCTACTGCCTCTGATCTGGAGGACTCACTAAATAGAGAACATCCCTGGTCCTCCCTACTGCCTCTGATCTTGAGGACTCACTAAATAGATAACATCCCTGGTCATCCCTACTGCCTCTGATCTGGAGGAGTCATTAAATAGAGAACATCCCTGGTCATCCCTACTGCCTCTGATCTGGAGGACTCACTAAATAGAGAACATCCCTGGTCATCCCTACTGCCTCTGATCTGGAGGACTCACTAAACAGAGAACATCCCTGGTCCTCCCTACTGCCTCTAATCTGGAGGACTCACTAAACAGAGAACATCCCTGGTCCTCCCTACTGCCTCTAATCTGGAGGACTCACTAAACAAAGAACATCCCTGGTCATCCCTACTGACTCTGATCTGATGGACTCACTAAACAGAGAACATCCCTGGTCATCCCTACTGCCACTGATCTGGAGGACTCACTAAACAGAGAACATCCCTGGTCATCCCTACTGCCACTGATCTGGAGGCCTCACTAAACAGAGAACATCCCTGGTCATCCCTACTGCCTCTGATCTGGAGGCCTCACTAAACAGAGAACATCCCTGGTCATCCCTACTGCCTCTGATCTGGAGGACTCACTAAACATAGAACACCCCTGGTCATCTCCACTGCCTCTGATCTGGAGGACTCACTAAACAAAGAACATCCCTGGTCAACCCTACTACCTCTGATCTGGAGGACTAACTAAACATGGAACATCCCTGGTCCTCCCTACTCGCTCTGATCTTGAGGACTCACTAAATAGATAACATCCCTGGTCATCCCTACTGCCTCTGATCTGGAGGACTCACTAAATAGAGAACATCCCTGGTCATCCCTACTGCCTCTGATCTGGAGGACTCACTAAACAGAGAACATCCCTGGTCCTCCCTACTGCCTCTAATCTGGAGGACTCACTAAACAGAGAACATCCCTGGTCATCCCTACTGCCTCTGATCTGGAGGACTCATTAAACAGAGAATATCCCTAGTCATCCCTACAGCCTCTGATCTGGAGGACTCACTAAACAGAGCATATCTCTGGTCATCCCTACTACCTCTGATCTGGAGGACTCACTAAACATAGAACATCCCTGGTTATCTCTACTGCCTCTGATCTGGAGGACTCACTAAACAAAGAACATCCCTGGTCAACCCTACTACCTCTGATCTGGAGGACTAACTAAACTTGGAACATCCCTGGTCATCCCTACTGCCTCTGATCTGGAGGACTCACTAAAAAGAGAACATCCCTGGTCCTTCCTACTGCCTCTGATCTTGAGGACTCACTAAATAGATAACATCCCTGGTCATCCCTACTGCCTCTGATCTGGAGGACTCACTAAATAGAGAATATCCCTGGTCATCCCTACTGCCTCTGATCTGGAGGACTCACTAAACAGAGAACATCCCTGGTCATCCCTACTGCATGTGATCTGGATGACTCACTAAACAGAGAACATCCCTGGTCATCCCTACTGCATCTGATCTGGAGGACTCACTAAACAGAGAACATCCCTGGTCATCCCTACTGCCTCTGATCTGGAGGACTCACTAAACAGAGAACATCCCTGGTCATCCCTACTGCCTCTGATCTGGAGGACTCACTAAACAGAGAACATCCCTGGTCATCCCTACTGCCTCTGATCTGGAGGACTCACTAAACAGAGAACATCACTGGTCATCCCTACTGATTTCTGATCTGGAGGACTCACTAAACAGAGAACATCCCTGGTCATCCCTGCTGCCTCTGATCTGGAGGACTCACTAAACAGAGAACATCCCTGGTCATCCCTACTGCCTCTAATCTGGAGGACTCACTAAACAGAGAACATCCCTGGTCATCCCTACTGCCTCTGATCTGGAGGACTCACTAAATAGAGAACATCCCTGGTCATCCCTACTGCCTCTGATCTGGAGGACTCACTAAACAGAGAACATCCCTGGTCCTCGCTACTGCCTCTAATCTGGAGGACTCACTAAACAGAGAACATCCCTGGTCCTCCCTACTGCCTCTAATCTGGAGGACTCACTAAACAAAGAACATCCCTGGTCATCCCTACTGACTCTGATCTGATGGACTCACTAAACAGAGAACATCCCTGGTCATCCCTACTGCCACTGATCTGGAGGACTCACTAAACAGAGAACATCCCTGGTCATCCCTACTGCCTCTGATCTGGAGGCCTCACTAAACAGAGAACATCCCTGGTCATCCCTACTGCCTCTGATCTGGAGGCCTCACTAAACAGAGAACATCCCTGGTCATCCCTAATGCCTCTGATCTGGAGGCCTCACTAAACATAGAACACCCCTGGTCATCTCCACTGCCTCTGATCTGGAGGACTCACTAAACAAAGAACATCCCTGGTCAACCCTACTACCTCTGATCTGGAGGACTAACTAAACATGGAACATCCCTGGTCCTCCCTACTCGCTCTGATCTTGAGGACTCACTAAATAGATAACATCCCTGGTCATCCCTACTGCCTCTGATCTGGATGACTCACTAAATAGAGAACATCCCTGGTCATCCCTACTGCCTCTGATCTGGAGGACTCACTAAACAGAGAACATCCCTGGTCCTCCCTACTGCCTCTAATCTGGAGGACTCACTAAACAGAGAACATCCCTGGTCATCCCTACTGCCTCTGATCTGGAGGACTCACTAAATAGAGAACATCCCTGGTCATCCCTACTGCCTCTGATCTGGAGGACTCACTAAACAGAGAACATCCCTGGTCATCCCTACTGCCTCTGATCTGGAGGCCTCACTAAACAGAGAACATCCCTATTCATCCCTACTGCCTCTGATCTGGAGGACTCACTAAATAGAGAACATCCCTGGTCATCCCTACTGCCTCTGATCTGGAGGACTCACTAAACAGAGAACATCCCTGGTCATCCCTACTGCCTCTGATCTGGATGACTCACTAAACAGAGAACATCCCTGGTCATCCCTACTGCATCTGATCTGGAGGACTCACTAAACAGAGAACATCCCTGGTCATCCCTACTGCCTCTGATCTGGAGGACTCACTAAACAGAGAACATCCCTGGTCATCCCTACTGCCTCTGATCTGGAGGACTCACTAAACAGAGAACATCCCTGGTCATCCCTACTGCCTCTGATCTGGAGGACTCACTAAACAGAGAACATCACTGGTCATCCCTACTGATTTCTGATCTGGAGGCCTCACTAAACATAGAACACCCCTGGTCATCTCCACTGCCTCTGATCTGGAGGACTCACTAAACAAAGAACATCCCTGGTCAACCCTACTACCTCTGATCTGGAGGACTAACTAAACATGGAACATCCCTGGTCCTCCCTACTCGCTCTGATCTTGAGGACTCACTAAATAGATAACATCCCTGGTCATCCCTACTGCCTCTGATCTGGATGACTCACTAAATAGAGAACATCCCTGGTCATCCCTACTGCCTCTGATCTGGAGGACTCACTAAACAGAGAACATCCCTGGTCCTCCCTACTGCCTCTAATCTGGAGGACTCACTAAACAGAGAACATCCCTGGTCATCCCTACTGCCTCTGATCTGGAGGACTCATTAAACAGAGAATATCCCTAGTCATCCCTACAGCCTCTGATCTGGAGGACTCACTAAACAGAGCATATCTCTGGTCATCCCTACTACCTCTGATCTGGAGGACTCACTAAACATAGAACATCCCTGGTTATCTCTACTGCCTCTGATCTGGAGGACTCACTAAACAAAGAACATCCCTGGTCAACCCTACTACCTCTGATCTGGAGGACTAACTAAACTTGGAACATCCCTGGTCATCCCTACTGCCTCTGATCTGGAGGACTCACTAAATAGAGAACATCCCTGGTCCTTCCTACTGCCTCTGATCTTGAGGACTCACTAAATAGATAACATCCCTGGTCATCCCTACTGCCTCTGATCTGGAGGACTCACTAAATAGAGAATATCCCTGGTCATCCCTACTGCCTCTGATCTGGAGAACTCACTAAACAGAGAACATCCCTGGTCCTCCCTACTGCCTCTAATCTGGAGGACTCACTAAACAGAGAACATCCCTGGTCATCCCTACTGCCTCTGATCTGGAGGACTCACTAAATAGAGAACATCCCTGGTCATCCCTACTGCCTCTGATCTGGAGGACTCACTAAACAGAGAACATCCCTGGTCATCCCTACTGCCTCTGATCTGGAGGCCTCACTAAACAGAGAACATCCCTATTCATCCCTACTGCCTCTGATCTGGAGGACTCACTAAATAGAGAACATCCCTGGTCATCCCTACTGCCTCTGATCTGGAGGACTCACTAAACAGAGAACATCCCTGGTCATCCCTACTGCCTCTGATCTGGATGACTCACTAAACAGAGAACATCCCTGGTCATCCCTACTGCATCTGATCTGGAGGACTCACTAAACAGAGAACATCCCTGGTCATCCCTACTGCCTCTGATCTGGAGGACTCACTAAACAGAGAACATCCCTGGTCATCCCTACTGCCTCTGATCTGGAGGACTCACTAAACAGAGAACATCCCTGGTCATCCCTACTGCCTCTGATCTGGAGGACTCACTAAACAGAGAACATCCCTGGTCATCCCTACTGCCTCTGATCTGGAGGACTCACTAAACAGAGAACATCACTGGTCATCCCTACTGCTTCTGATCTGGAGGACTCACTAAACAGAGAACATCCCTGGTCGTCCCTGCTGCCTCTGATCTGGAGGACTCACTAAACAGAGAACATCCCTGGTCATCCCTACTGCCTCTGATCTGGAGGACTCACTAAACAGAGAACATCCCTGGTCATCCCTACTGCCTCTGATCTGGAGGACTCACTAAACAGAGAACATCCCTGGTCATCCCTACTGCATCTTATCTGGAGGACTCACTAAACAGAGAACATCCCTAGTCATCCCTACTGCCTCTGATCTGGAGGACTCACTAAACAGAGAACATCCCTGGTCATCCCTACTGCCTCTGATCTGGAGGACTCACTAAACAGAGAACATCCCTAGTCATCCCTACTGCCTCTGATCTGGAGGACTCACTAAACAGAGAACATCCCTGGTCATCCCTACTGCCTCTGATCTGGAGGACTCACTAAACAGAGAACATCCCTGGTCATCCCTACTGGCTCTGATCTGGAGGACTCACTAAACAGAGAACATCCCTGGTCATCCCTACTGCCTCTGATCTGGAGGACTCACTAAACAGAGAACATCACTGGTCATCCCTACTGCTTCTGATCTGGAGGACTCACTAAACAGAGAACATCCCTGGTCATCCCTGCTGCCTCTGATCTGGAGGACTCACTAAACAGAGAACATCCCTGGTCATCCCTACTGCCTCTGATCTGGAGGCCTCACTAAACAGAGAACATCCCTGGTCATCCCTACTGCCTCTGATCTGGAGGACTCACTAAACAGAGAACATCCCTGGTCATCCCTACTGCCTCTGATCTGGAGGACTCACTAAACAGAGAACATCCCTGGTCATCCCTACTGCATCTGATCTGGAGGACTCACTAAACAGAGAACATCCCTAGTCATCCCTACTGACTCTGATCTGGAGGACTCACTAAACAGAGAACATCCCTGGTCATCCCTACTGCCTCTGATCTGGAGGACTCACTAAACAGAGAACATCCCTGGTCATCCCTACTGCTTCTGATCTGGTGGACTCACTAAACAGAGAACATCCCTGGTCATCCCTACTGCCTCTGATCTGGAGGACTCACTAAACACACATTCTTCATTTGTAAATGATGTCTGAGTGTTGGAAGGTGTCCCTGGATATCCTTAAATAAAATAAAAACCAAGAAAATCATGTCGTCTGGTTTGCTTAATATCAGGAATTTGAAATGATTTATACTTTTACTTTTGATACTTCAGTATATTTAAAACCAAATAGTTGTTTAGTTACTCAAGTAGTAGTTTACTGGGTTTTAACTCATTTCCTATTAAAGTATCTTTACTTTTACTCGAGCTTGACAATTGGGTACTTTTTCCCCTTAATCATGACAATATAATAGGCCATGTACTGAATATGTCAGTATAATTTACAGTATCATTTACAGTATAATTTACAGTATACACCCTGTTATATTGTCAGATACAGTATATACCCTGTTATATTGTCAGATACAGTAGCAAGAGTTCTTGTCAGTTAGCTCACCTGGTGCCGTCTTGCTGGGGAGTTTTGTGGGCGGCAGGCTGCCTGAGAGACTTAGTTTGGCGGGTAGGCTGTTGGTCTTCTGCTTGTCCCCGGAGTTGATAGGCATTGTTTTGGGCCTTCCTGTCTGGTTTGTTCTGGGGCCCGGTCCGGATCGCACCGCTCCCAGGCTCTGCCTCTGCTTCTTCAGATCCTCCTCTCTCTCCTGTGCCGCGCGGATCTCCTCCTCGATCATGGACAGAGTCCTCTGCTTCCGGGAGCGCAGCTTGAACGGCCCGGTGCTCTGCTCGGTCTCCTGGGTTCTGGTGGCTTCTGCGGTGCTGCGGAGCTCGGCCGCCTCGGAGTACTTAGAGAAGTAACTGAACTGGTCCTTCTCGCTGGGGGTCGGCGACAGCTCTGGAGGCTGGTAGGGCTCTACAGGGCGAGGAGAGATGTGGACGGGGGTGCGAACTGGGACGGGGTCTGGATTCAGGGCCAGTGAGCGACTGAGGGCGGACTGGACCAGGATTTTAGGACCTCCGGAAGAGGACCTCCGGGGAGGGGGGGCGTAGGTAGGTTTCTCAATCTGGGCTGGGGGGGACTGATGCTGTGGGGGAGGAGACTGATGTTGGGTTGGAGTTAACTGGAACTGAGCTTGTGGGGACTGTTGCTGGGTGGTTTGTGATGGACTTGATTGGTACTGGGGTGGGGGTGACTGGACGGACTGATGGGGTGTTGGCCACTGCTGCAGTGAGCTGGGGGGTGAGTGGAGCTGGGGGGATGGAGGTGAGTGGAGCTGGGGGGATGGAGGTGAGTGGAGCTGGGGGGATGGAGGTGAGTGGAGCTGGGGGGATGGAGGTGAGTGGAGGGCCAGGAATGCTGGAGGGTGGTCTAGGAGTGTGGGTGACTGGTGCTCTGGGGGTGGAGATGAGAGCATCCCAGAAGATGGCGGCAGGACGTCTAAGTCTAGGTGCCTCTCTGGGAGGGGGTAGGGGAAGGACTGTGGGGTGGCACGGGGGACCCCCTGCCACTCTTCTCCCTGTTGAGACTGGTTCATAAGGGCATGCTGGATGGCACTCTGCACCAGGAGCTCTGCATGGTACTCCAGCTCCTCCTCCTCCAGATCCCGACCCAGGCGCCGCTCCCCGAGGGATCTGAGGGTGTCTTCCTCCATCTTGCCATTGATGGGTGTGGTGGCCTGGGGGGTGGAGGGGAAGGAGTACTCCCCCAGAGACGTCTCCCCCAGATAGGCCGACATGGTCTCATTTGACGCATCGCTGTCGGAGATGTTGTCCATGCTGAAGTCGTTGGACAGGGTCTCCAGAACAGTAGTATCCTGGGAACGCAGGGAGAGCTCGTCCAGTCCAGAGTCACACTCCTCTGGGTGGCAGGACAGGGAGGCGCTGGGGGAGTGGGAGGAGGAACGATGCTGCAGGGATGAGGAAAACAGCTCAGAGTCTCCCTCATCTTTCAGGATGGTCATGACGGCCCGGGCGCTGGTGAAGTCTCCATCGCCTTCTCTGTTGTTCATCGTGGCCTCCTTGGGGCCACTGTTCCTGGGTTCTTCCTGTCCCAAGGTAGTAGTGGGGGACTGGGCCTCTCTCTGGATGCAGTAGATCCCCTCTGTCCTGACTGTAGTTGTGGGTGTGGTGACGTCGTTGGCCTCTAGTGGCAAGCCCAGGCAACTACTGTAGCCTAATGTGGCGGAGCTGGAGGATCTATCCACATGGGTGACGCTGTCTGGCGCTCTGGAGAAGGGCTTGGCCGAGTAGAGCTGAGGTGCCACGCCTCTCTTCGGGGCTGTGACCTGTGACCTCTCAGCCTGCTGCTGCCTGGCGTGTTCTATCTGGAGGAACTGCTTCCTGGCGACGGAGAAGTCTATCTGCTCCACCAGGATGTCCTCTTTGGTGCTCTGGAGAACCTCTGCCGGGTCCCGGTTGGACTCAGGGTCAAAGCCGGGCTCAAACGTCATGGAGTACTGGGCGTACGTCTGGGACGACCCCCAGGTGTACTCTGACCTCCGCTGCTGCTTCCTCTCCTCGTACTTCCTGTGTGACTCAAGTTTGTCTGGCTCCAGCTCTTCCTCCAGGCTTTTCTCCTGAGGAGGGTTCCACCATTTTGTGCCCATGCCAGGGTTCTTCTTCACGGCCTGGCCTCGGATCAGCTCCAGCCGCTCCCTCTCCAGCTCTGCCACCTCCTCCGACGGACGCACCTTCTTCACACGCACCTCCTTCTCACACGGGTCGAACAGCTTGGAAGGCTTCTTCTCCTCCTGGAATGCCCGCAGCTCGAAACGTGCCTCCTTCTTGATGGTCATCACAGTGGGGGATGTTGTTTCTCCTCCCTGGTTCCTGTAGTTCTCATGCTCTCCCATTGGTCCAGAGTGGCCGTCGGGTTTGGAGTTACTGGTGTTATTGACTTCCTGGTGGTCTCTGAAGGTGGTTTGCTTCCTGCCCTCTACTGTGACCTCATGGTTGGTCTGTGGGGATTGTGTGTCTGTGTTGGAGATGTGGACGGACGGCCCAGTTCCGTCAATACCGACATCCCTGGGGTCTCTCTCAGGTTTCTCTGTCCCGTTAGAGGGCAATGGCATGGTGTCAACCTCTGGGTCGCAGCAGTTAGCCTCCAACACCTCATCCAGGTATGCTATCTCCTGGGCCACCTCTGTGTCCAGGGGCTGAGTCTGGTGCTTCTTGCCCAGGCTGTTGAGCCCTTGGCTGGGGTAGCAGGTCTCAGGGTGGGCCTCCACCTCCATAGGTCTGGTGGAAGTACTGCTGTCTCCTCCGCCCGCTGAGATCACACTGACAGAGTCAAGAAAACTTACGCTCTTTCTCTCCGTTCTGTCTCTCTTCAGATCATCACTGGCATCCTCTGATGCCTTGGAGGATTTCTGGAAGAGAAAGAGAGAACATTTTAGTGTTAGATTACTATTATTCTGTCGCGTCAATGCATGTACCCTATTCCCTATACATAGTGCACTACTTTAGACCAGAGCCCTATGGAACCCTGTTCCCTATATAGTGCACTACTTTAGACCAGAGCCCTATGGAACCCTATTCCCTATATAGTGCACTACTTTAGACCAGAGCCCTATGGAACCCTATTCCCTATATAGTGCACTACTTTAGACCAGAGCCCTATGGAACCCTATTCCCTATATAGTGCACTACTTTAGACCAGAGCCCAAGGAACATGGTACTATTTGGGTCGCATAACAAATTAGGCTTAATTTATCAACTAGCATTTTCAGGGATTTCTGAAAGACCAAAACATATATTTCAATGTAATATCACTTTGATTCAGTGTCTCGGCAATGCATAGCAGTATTTAGTATCAGTTAATCAGATAGTATTTTGGGGAAGAACAGAAATGGATAATGAGAAATGAAACTTCCTCTGCTTGGAATTAAACAAGAAGAACTAACTTTGAATAATGATTCCACCGTTAGAAGAGAAACCAATGACGGAATCTTTTTCACTTAAAGTGTAAACCCAAACAAAAACCATTGATTTAAAACACGTTTTTTAACAAACCATACGACTCTTATAAGGACTACTTTGAACAATTTACACTGAACATTTTTACAAAAACATATTTACTGGAAAAACTGTGCACATCCAAAGTTTGTAACAGAATTGCGGTAGTTTTTTGTTTGTTTTTTATGTGACCACGTATTCCAACAACCCTGTTAAATGTCTGATCTGAATTCAGATTAAAGATGTCTGCAGAAACAATGAGGTGTCAGCTATGACATGACACCTTGAGTTAAAACAACAAAAACAAAAACAAAAAAACCTTTGGGGTTATTGAACTACAGTTATTTTATGTGGAGGTGACCTCACGGGTCCTTTTATGTGGAGGTGACCTCACGGGTCCTTTTATGTGAAGGTGACCTCATGGGTCCTTTTATGTGAAGGTGACCTCACGGGTCCTTTTACGTGAAGGTGACCTCATGTGTTCTTGTATGGAAGAAATCAAGACCGTATTCATATCAAATCACATTTTATTTGTCACATGGGCCGAATTTGGTGGATGTAGACTTAATCATGCAATGCTTGTTTCCAAGCCCTTCCCAACAATGATAGAAACACAGGAGGAATATGATACACAGGAACAGAGCTGTTTACAGGAAGTACCAGTACCAGATCAATGTAGAGCTATATACAGGAAGTACCAGATCAATGTGGAGCTATATACAGGGAGTACCAGATCAATGTAGTGCTATATACAGGGAGTACCAGTACCAGATCAATGTGGAGCTATATACAGGAAGTACCAGATCAATGTGGAGCTATATACAGGAAGTACCAGTACCAGATCAATGTGGAGCTATATACAGGAAGTACCAGATCAATGTGGAGCTATATACAGGAAGTACCAGATCAATGTAGAGCTATATACAGGAAGTACCAGATCAATGTGGAGCTATATACAGGGAGTACCAGATCAATGTGGAGCTATATACAGGGAGTACCAGTACCAGATCAATGTAGAGCTATATACAGGAAGTACCAGATCAATGTGGAGCTATATACAGGGAGTACCAGTACCAGATCAATGTGGAGCTATATACAGGGAGTACCAGTACCAGATCAATGTGGAGCTATATACAGGGAGTACCAGTACCAGATCAATGTGGAGCTATATACAGGGAGTACCAGTACCAGATCAATGTGGAGCTATATACAGGAAGTACCAGATCAATGTGGAGCTATATACAGGGAGTACCAGTACCAGATCAATGTGGAGCTATATACAGGAAGTACCAGATCAATGTGGAGCTATATACAGGAAGTACCAGTACCAGATCAATGTGGAGCTATATACAGGAAGTACCAGATCAATGTGGAGCTATATACAGGGAGTACCAGTACCAGATCAATGTGGAGCTATATACAGGAAGTACCAGATCAATGTGGAGCTATATACAGGAAGTACCAGATCAATGTGGATCTGTATACAGGAAGTACCAATACCAGATCAATGTGGAGCTATATACAGGGAGTACCAGTACCAGATCAATGTAGAGCTATATACAGGAAGTACCAGTACCAGATCAATGTGGAGCTATATACAGGGAGTACCAGATCAATGTGGAGCTATATACAGGAAGTACCAGTACCAGATCAATGTGGAGCTATATACAGGGAGTACCAGTACCAGATCAATCTGGAGCTCTATACAGGAAGTACCAGTACCAGATCAATGTGGAGCTATATACAGGGAGTACCAGTACCAGATCAATGTAGAGCTATATACAGGAAGTACCAGATCAATGTGGAGCTATATACAGGGAGTACCAGTACCGGATCAATGTAGAGCTATAAACAGGGAGTACCAGTACCAGATCAATGTGGAGCTCTATACAGGAAGTACCAGTACCAGATCAATGTGAAGCTCTATACAGGAAGTACCAGATCAATGTGGAGCTATATACAGGAAGTACCAGTACCGGATCAATGTAGAGCTATATACTACCTCTACCGCTACTACCTCTACCACCTCTACCCCCTCTACCTCTACTCTCTCTACTACCAACAACTACCTTTACTACCTCTACTACATCTATCTCTACTACCTCTACTCCCTCTACATCTACTACCTCTACTACATCTATCTCTACTACCTCTACTCCCTCTACCTCTACTACCTCTACTACATCTATCTCTACTACCTCTACTCCCTCTACCTCTACTACATCTACCTCTACTACCTCTACTACATCTATCTCTACTACCTCTACTCCCTCTACATCTACTACCTCTACTACATCTATCTCTACTACCTCTACTCCCTCTACCTTTACTACCTCTACTACATCTACCTCTACTACCTCTACTACATCTACCTCTACTACCTCTACTACATCTATCTCTACTACCTCTACTCCCGCTACCTCAACTACCTCTACTACATCTACTCCCTCTACAACCAACAACTACCTCAACTTCCTCAACTACCTCTACTCCATCTACCTCTACTCTCTCTACTACCAACAACTACCTTTACTACCTCTACTACATCTATCTCTACTACCTCTACCTCTACTACCTCTACTACATCTACTCCCTCTACAACCAAAAACTACCTCTACTACCAACAACTACCTCCACTCCCTCTACTACCAACACCTAACTCTACTCCATCTACCTCTACTCCATCTACCTCTACTACCTCTACCTCTACTCCCTCTACTACCAACAACTACCTCCACTCCCTCTACTACCAACACCTAACTCTACTCCATCTACCTCTACTCCATCTACCTCTACTCCATCTACCTCTACTACCTCTACCTCTACTCCCTCTACTACCTCTACTAGCTCTACTACCTCTACTAAATCTACTACCTCTACTCCCTCTACTACCTCTACTCTCTCTACTACCTCTACTACCTCTACTGTCTCTACATCTACTACCTCTACTCTCTCTACTCCCTCTACCTCTACTGCCTCTACCTCTACTACCTCTACTCCCTCTACTGCCTCTACTCTCTCGACTCCCTCTACCCCCTCTACCCTCTCTACTACCTCTACTACCTCTACCCCCTCTACTACCTCTACCCCCTCTACCACCTCTACCCAACTACTCCCTCTACTCCCTCTACTACCTCTACTACCTTTACTCCCTCTACCACCTCTACCCCCTCTACTACCTCTACTACCTCTCCCCCCTCTACCACGTCTACCCCCTCTACTACCTCTAACCCCTCTACTACCTCTACTCCCTCTACTACCTCAACTACCTCTACTACCTTTACTCCCCCTACCACCTCTACCCCCTCTACTACCTCTACTACCTCTACCCCCTCTACCACCTCTACCCCCTCTACTACCTCTACTACCTCTAACCCCTCTACTACCTCTACTACCTCTAACCCCTCTACTACCTCTACCCCCTCTACCACCTCTACCCCCTCTACTACCTCTACTACCTCTACCCCCTCTACCACCTCTACCCCCTCTACTACCTCTAACCCCTCTACTACCTCTACTGCCTCTACTACCTCTACTACCTTTACTCCCTCTACTACCTCTACCCCCTCTACTCCCACTACTACCTCTACCTCTACTCTCTCTACTACCTCTACCCCCTCTACTCCATCTACCTCTACTACCTCTATTCCCTCTACTACCTCTACCGCTACTGCCTCTACTACCTCTACCGCTACTACCTCTACCTCTACTACCGCTACTACCTCTACCCCCTCTACTCGATCTACCCCCACAACCACCTCTACCTCTATTCCCTCTACTACCTCTACCGCTACTACCTCTACTCCTTCTACCTCTACTCCCTCTACCTCTACTACCTCTACCGCTACTACCTCTACTCCTTCTACCTCTACTCCTTCTACCTCTACTCCTTCTACCTCTACTCCCTCTACCTCTACTACCTCTACTCCCCCCACCTCCTCCAACCCCACTCTGTCCTTTAATGTCCTCTAAGCTAGACTCCGCTCCATCTTTCTAGGCTATTTCTCTCTCTCTCTCTGCGACATTGAGAGGTGGTGTGGGTCTTGGTGCAGTACACAGACGGTGCAGTGCCTCTGCAGAGTGTAGTGATCTCTTTCTGCCACACTGTGGAGCCATTGTGCCGGGTTCAACGGGATTCATGACTCTGGGACCATTGAATTACAATGTTAATTCTAATGATTCAAAATGATATGCAGATGACAATATAATAGTTGAGTCTTCCAAACATTTTAGTCTGTTGGAATGAGTGCTTTAAAGGGGAAGGGAAAAGCAAAGAGACCTATTCAATCCACCAACACAAAGCATGAGATCCTAACATAGAAACATCGCTATTTGTAATAATTTGATCACGAACAACATTTATTAGAGGTATGGGTAGAGACATCTGAAATTGCCATAGTAACCACTGACGCAAATACGTCATTGGCAGGAATCTGACATTTTTTGGGGGGCAGAGAGACTGATAGTGGATGCTGATGCCAGGAGGAACAGAGACTGATAGTGGATGCTGCCAGGAGGCACAGAGACTGATAGTGGATGCTGTCAACCAGGAGGTACAGAGACTGATAGTGGATGCTGCCAAGGAGGATCAGAGACTGATAGTGGATGCTGCCAACCAGGAGGATCAGAGACTGATAGTGGATGCTTCCAGGAGGAACAGAGACTGATAGTGGATGCTGCCAATCAGGAGGAACAGAGACTGATAGTGGATGCTGCCAACCAGGAAGCACAGAGACTGATAGTGGATGCTGCCAGGAGGCACAGAGACTGATAGTGGATGCTGCCAGGAGGAACAGAGACTGATAGTGGATGCTGCCAATCAGGAGACACAGAGACTGATAGTGGATGCTGCCAGGAGGAACAGAGACTGATAGTGGATGCTGCCAACCAGGAGGATCAGAGACTGATAGTGGATGCTGCCAACCAGGAGGCACAGGGACTGATAGTGGATGCTGCCAACCAGGCGGCACAGAGACTGATAGTGGATGCTGCCAACCAGGAGTACACATCACTGACTATCTGAAATGGTTCCACCCTCCACAGACAGTGTGGTGAAGAAAGCGCAACAGTGCCTCTTCAAACTCTGGAGGCTGAAGAAATTTGGCTTGGCCTCTAAGGTCCTCACAAACTTTTACAGATGCATCATTAAGAGCATCCTGTCAGGCTGTATCACCGCCTGGTACGGCAACTGCACCGACCTCGACCGCAGGGCTCTCCAGAGGGTGGTGCGGTCTGCCCAACGCATCACTGGGGGCACACTTCTCTGTTCTGATGAAACCAAGATTTAATTATTTGGCCTGAATGCCAAGCGTCATGTCTGGAGGAAATCTGGCACCCTCTCTACAGCGAAGCATGGTGGTGGCAGTATCATGCTGTGGGGATGTTTTTCAGCGGCAGGGACTGGGAGACTAGTCAGGATCGAGGGAAAGATGAACAGAACAAAGTACAGAGAAATCCTTGATGAAAACCTGCTCCAGAGCACTCAGGACCTCAGACTGGGGTGAAGGTTCACCTTCCAACAGAACAACGACCCTAAGCACACAGCCAAGACAACACAGGAGTGGCTTCGGGACAAGTCTCTGAATGTCCTTGAGTGTCCCAGCAGGAACACGGAGTTGAACCCGGTCCAACATCTCTGGAGAGACCTGAAAATTGCTGTGCAGCAACGCTCCCCATCCAACCGGACAGAGCTTTAGAGGATCTGTAGAGAAGAATGGGAGAAACTCCCCAAATACAGGTGTGCCAAGCTTGTAGCGTCATTCCCAAGAAGACTCGTGGCTGTAATCGCTGCCAAAGGTGCTTCAACAAAGTACTGAGAAAAGGGTCTGAATACTTATGTACATGTGAATTTTCAGTATTTAACTTTTTATAAATTATCAACAACAAAATTTTTTTTTTCTGTTGTGAGGTTTTAAGAAGACAGACAGAGAGGAGACACAGACAGGGAAACAGACAGACAGAGAGACGGACAGACAGACAAACAGAAAGGAGACAGACAGACAGAGAGACGGACAGACACACAGACAGACAGACAGACAAACAGAGAGGAGACAGACAGACAGAGAGGAGACACAGACAGGGAAACAGACAGACAGAGAGACGGACAGACAGACTAACAGAAAGGAGACAGACAGACAGACAGACAGACAGACAGACAGACAGACAGACAGACAGACAGACAGACAGACAGACAGACAGACAGACAGACAGACTATGAATAATATAGTATACAGAGCCAGGTCTGTTGTAAATCAAATAAACAGACAGAGAGAAGTGTGACTGAGGGCCCTGGGCTGCTCTCTCTCTGAGACACTGAGGTCCCTGGGCTGCTCTCTCTCTCTGAGACACTGAGGGCCCTGGGCTGCTCTCTCTCTCTGAGACACTGAGGGCCCTGGGCTGCTCTCTCTCTCTGAGACACTGAGGGCTCTGGGCTGCTCTCTCTCTCTGAGACACTGAGGGCCCTGGGCTGCTCTCTCTCTGAGACACTGAGGGCCCTGGGCTGCTCTCTCTCTGAGACACTGAGGGCCCTGGGCTGCTCTCTCTCTCTGAGACACTGAGGTCCCTGGGCTGCTCTCTCTCTCTGAGACACTGAGGGCCCTGGGCTGCTCTCTCTCTCTGAGACACTGAGGGCCCTGGGCTGCTCTCTCTCTCTGAGACACTGAGGGCCCTGGGCTGCTCTCTCTCTCTGAGACACTGAGGGCTCTGGGCTGCTCTCTCTCTCTGAGACACTGAGGGCCCTGGGCTGCTCTCTCTCTGAGACACTGAGGGCCCTGGGCTGCTCTCTCTCTGAGACACTGAGGGCCCTGGGCTGCTCTCTCTCTCTGAGACACTGAGGTCCCTGGGCTGCTCTCTCTCTCTGAGACACTGAGGGCCCTGGGCTGCTCTCTCTCTCTGAGACACTGAGGGCCCTGGGCTGCTCTCTCTCTCTGAGACACTGAGGGCTCTGGGCTGCTCTCTCTCTCTGAGACACTGAGGGCCCTGGGCTGCTCTCTCTCTCTGAGACACTGAGGGCCCTGGGCTGCTCTCTCTCTCTGAGACACTGAGGGACATTGTGTCACGCATTATATACTCCTACTGCCACACTCTGTATGTATCCCAAAATGCACCCTAATCCCTATGTATGTTTCCATAGGGCTCTGGTAACAAGAAGTGCACTATATAGGGCAAAGTGACCTTTTGGACACTGTCAATAAAGGGGAAGAAAGAGCGCCTCAGTCGACCTCTAACCTCTGACATCCCTGTCACTGACCAATCAGCCAACAGACACCACTCAACACACATCATACAGTCTCCTCCTCCCTCTTGCACGTGACACATGACCTACCTGGTTAAATAAAGGTGAAATAAATCAGATAAATGTTCTAATATAAATGTCACAACATTCTTATTTACGTATCCCACTATTGGGCTATTTTTTTTAGGAACATCCACCTGTGTCAGCCTAATCAAAGCTACAGAAGTGTCAGTATTCAACCTTAACAGTTTTACAGTTGTCATGGTTCCCTAGCAGCAATGTAAGAACAGAGCTCCTGTACATTTTGTAAAAAAAAAATGGTAATTAATTAATTTGAATGTTACCAACAATTTTTTTTTTTAAGAACGAAACAATTCATATAGCTAATTAATATAATCAGAATCAAACACAGGAAGCAGCCAAGTCGTTTGTTTGTTTTAGCTAGCTGGCTAACGTTAGCTGGCTAGCTGCCAGCCATAGTCTGAAGGTTGAGGATGGAGAGAAGCCGAAAGATGATGAGAATCACATGGACGACAAAGTTACAAGGCTGCTTTTGAATTAGTATTGAAATGTGATGTGCTTTCTGGTGTCACGCAACTGCCGCAGCTTAATCCAAGTGGGTGCTTAATTTTGGTAGTAGTGAAGGAGTAGCTATGGACTCTAGTGAAGGAGTAGCTATGGACTCTAGTGAAGGAGTAGCTATGGACTCTAGTGAAGGAGTAGCTATGGACTCTAGTGAAGGAGTAGCTATGGACTCTAGTGAAGGAGAGGCTATGGACTCTAGTGAAGGAGTAGTTATGGACTCTAGTGAAGGAGTAGCTATGGGCTCTAGTGAAGGACGAGCTATGGACAATAGTGAAGGAGTAGTTATGGACTCTAGTGAAGGAGTAGCTATGGACTCTAGTGAAGGAGTAGCTATGGACTCTAGTGAAGGAATAGTTATGGACTCTAGTGAAGGAGTAGCTATGGGCTCTAGTGAAGGAGTAGCTATGGACTCTAGTGAAGGAGTAGCTATGGACTCTAGTGAAGGAGTAGTTATGGACTCTAGTGAAGGAGTAGCCATGGACTCTAGTGAAGGAGTAACTATGGGCTCTAGTAAAGGAGTAGCTATGGGTTCTAGTGAAGGAGTAGCTAGGGACTCCATGGACTCTAGTGAATGAGTAGCCATGGACTCTATGGACTCTAGTGAAGGAGTAGCTATGGACTCTAGTGAAGGAGGAGCTATGGACTCTAGTGAAGGAGGAGCTATGGACTCTAGTGAAGGAGTAGCTATGGACTCCATGGACTCTAGTGAATGAGTAGCCATGGACTCTATGGACTCTAGTGAAGGAGTAGCTATGGACTCTAGTGAAGGAGGAGCTATGGACTCTAGTGAAGGAGTAGCAATGGACTCCATGGACTCTAGTGAAGGAGTAGCTATGGACTCCATGGACTCTACTGAAGGAGTAGCTAGGGACTCTATGGACTCTAGTGAAGGAGTAGCTATGGACTCTAGTGAAGGAGTAGCTATGGACTCCATGGACTCATGTGAAGGAGTAGCTATGGACTCCATGGACTCTAGTGAAGGAGTAGCTATGGACTCCATGGACTCTAGTGAAGGAGTAGCTATGGACTCTAGTGAAGGAGTAGCTAGGGACTCTATGGACTCTAGTGAAGGAGTAGCTATGGACTCTAGTGAAGGAGTAGCTATGGACTCCATGGACTCTAGTGAAGAAGTAGCCACTCTAGTGGCTTAGCTCAAGCTTCCTCTGATTGAGTTAAACTTTGGAAAAGCCAGAGACAGCGAGACACCTTGATGAGACCGTGCCTCCTGCCTGCCTCCGGACTCCCTGGTTGACCACCTCTCTCCGATGATCACTCAAGCCATGAACTTTCTACTGACTGTCCGTCTCATGATGTCGTGGTGTTGTTTCCCACCCCCCAAAAAATATGTGTGTGCTTTGAAGCATTTTGAGATTCTTTGTAAAACCCTATATAAATGGAATAAATTATTAGCATTATTAACATGTGATAACAATGCAACAGAACAGATTAATCTGAATGACATTTACTCTCAAGGGTGACCAAAAATAACTATCTAACAGGCACGCCCCTACTAAGACCTGCCTCCAGCCTTGTGATCTGACCCGCTGGGGTCTCAACTAAGTGACCCAATGCCTGCAACCCAGCAGTTGATTCATCAATCAACTCAGCAGTTGGTTCATCAAACAACTCAGCAGTTGGTTCATCAAACAACCCAGCAGTTGGTTCATCAAACAACTCAGCAGTTGGTTCATCAAACAACTCAGCAGTTGGTTCATCAAACAACCCAGCAGTTGGTTCATCAAACAACTCAGCAGTTGGTTCATCAAACAACTCAGCAGTTGGTTCATCAAACAACTCAGCAGTTGGTTCATCAAACAACCCAGCAGTTGGTTCATCAAACAACTCAGCAGTTGGTTCATCAAACAACCCAGCAGTTGGTTCATCAAACAACTCAGCAGTTGATTCATCATTCAACTCAGCAGTTGGTTCATCAAACAACTCAGCAGTTGGTTCATCAAACAACCCAGCGTTTATTAGAGTGTAGTTTACCAGCTCAATAGCAGATCAGCTCAATACTTTAACTCACACAATATTCACACTGCCTACATTATTTTACATTCTTCAATTCCTCAGGATTCAACATTTCATCCCTATTTCCCTCTCTCTACCTCCCTCTCTTCCCTCTCTACCTCTCTCTTCTCTCTCCACCTCTCTCTTTCCTCTCTACCTCCCTCTCTTCCTCACTCTACCACCCTCTCTACCGCCCTCTCTTCCCTCTCTACCTCCCTCACTAACTCCCTCTCTACCTCCCTCTCTTCTCTCTCCACCTCCCTCTTTCCTCTCTACCTCCCTATCTTCCCTCTCTACCTCCCTCTCTACCTCCCTCTCTTCTATCTCTTTCCTCTCTTCCCTCTCTACCTCCCCATCTCCCACCATCTCTTCTCTCTCTTCCCTCTCTACCTCTTTCTTCTCTCTCCACCTCCCTCTTTCCTCTCTACCTCCCTCTCTACCTCCCTCTCTTCCCTCTCTACCTCCCCATCTCCCACCCTCTCTTCTCTCTCGTCCCTCTCTACCTCTCTCTTCTCTCTCCACCTCCCTCTTTCCTCTCTACCTCCCTCTCTTCCCTCTCTACCTCCCTCTCTTCCTCACTCTACCTCCCTCTCAATCCCCCTCTCTACCTCTCTTCTCTCTCTACCACCCTCTCTACCTCCCCATCTCCCACCATCTCTTCTCTCTCTTCCCTCTCTACCTCTTTCTTCTCTCTCCACCTCCCTCTTTCCTCTCTACCTCCCTCTCTACCTCCCTCTCTTCCCTCTCTACCTCCCCATCTCCCACCCTCTCTTCTCTCTCTTCCCTCTCTACCTCTCTCTTCTCTCTCCACCTCCCTCTTTCCTCTCTACCTCCCTCTCTTCCCTCTCTACCTCCATCTCTTCCTCACTCTACCTCCCTCTCAACCCCCCTCTCTACCTCTCTTCTCTCTCTACCACCCTCTCTACCTCCCTCTCTTCCCTCTCTACCTCCCTCTCTTCCTCACTCTACCTCCCTCTCAACCTCCATGTCTTCCCTCTCTACCACCCTCTCTTCTCTCTCTTCCCTCTCTACCTCCCTCTCTTCCACCTTCTCTCTATATATCTATATCTCAATGAGTCTGTTCCGTCCTCTCTGATGTGTGGACCCTGTCTACTCTGATGTTCTGTGTCCCTGAATGCCTCGCCACTGTCTTCCAGCCTGAGTTGATAATGACATCAACAGTCATGTGAAACCAGCTGACGACGGAACAGTGCACAGTCACTAGAACACATGTCTCATACCTCCTCTAAAACACACTGTTACAGCAACACACACCAGCAACAAACACTGTTACAGCAACACACACTGTTACAGCAACACACACCAGCAACACACACCAGCAACACACACTGTTACAGCAACACACACCAGCAACACACACTGTTACAGCTACACCCACTGTTACAGCAACACACACCAGCAACACACACCAGCATTACACACGGTTACAGCAACACACACTGCTACAGCAACACATACCAGCAACACACACCAGCAACACACACTGTTACAGCAACGCACACTGTTACAGCAACACACACCAGCAACACACACTGTTACAGCAACACACACTGTTACAGCAACACACACTGTTACAGCAACACACACCAGCAACACACACCAGCAACACACACCAGCATTACACACTGTTACAGCAACACACACTGCTACAGCAACACATACCAGCAACACACACCAGCAACACACACTGTTACAGCAACGCACACTGTTACAGCAACACATACCAGCAACACACACTGTTACAGCAACACACACCAGCAACACACACCAGCAATACACACTGTTACAGCAACACACACCAGCAACACACACCAGCAACGCACACTGTTACAGCAACATACACCAGTAACACACACTGTTACAGCAACACACCTCAGCAACACACACTGCTACAGCAACACATACCAGAAACACACACCAGCAACACACACTGTTACAGCAACGCACACTGTTACAGCAACACACACCAGCAACACACACTGTTACAGCAACACACACCAGCAACACACACCAGCAATACACACTGTTACAGCAACACACACCAGCAACACACACCAGCAACACACACTGTTACAGCAACACACACCAGCAACACACACTGTTACAGCAACACACACCAGTAACACACACTGTTACAGCAACACACACTGTTACAGCAACACACACCAGCAACACACACTGCTACAGCAACACATACCAGCAACACACACCAGCAACACACACTGTTACAGCAACGCACACTGTTACAGCAACACACACCAGCAACACACACTGTTACAGCAACACACACCAGCAACACACACCAGCAATACACACTGTTACAGCAACACACACCAGCAACACACACCAGCAACACACACTGTTACAGCAACACACACCAGCAACACACACTGTTACAGCAACACACACCAGTAACACACACTGTTACAGCAACACACACTGTTACAGCAACACACACCAGCAACACACACCAGCAACACACACTGTTACAGCAACACACTCTGTTACAGCAACACACACCAGCAACACACACTGTTACAGCAACACACACCAGCAACTCACACCAGCAATACACACTGTTAC
Organism: Oncorhynchus mykiss; assembly: GCF_057628025.1. Taxonomy (NCBI): domain Eukaryota; kingdom Metazoa; phylum Chordata; class Actinopteri; order Salmoniformes; family Salmonidae; genus Oncorhynchus; species Oncorhynchus mykiss. Next base: position 3,761,200 of record NC_143033.1, on the reverse strand, counting down.
AGCAACACACACCAGCAACACACACCAGCAACACACACTGTTACAGCAACACACACCAGCAACACACACTGTTACAGCAACACACACCAGTAACACACACTGTTACAGCAACACACACTGTTACAGCAACACACACCAGCAACACACACCAGCAACACACACTGTTACAGCAACACACTCTGTTACAGCAACACACACCAGCAACACACACTGTTACAGCAACACCCACCAGCAACACACACCAGCAATACACACTGTTACAGCAACACACACCAGCAACACACACCAGCAACACACACTGTTACAGCAACACACACCAGCAACACACACTGTTACAGCAACACACACCAGCAACACACACCAGCAACACACACTGTTACAGCAACACACACCAGTAACACACACTGTTACAGCAACACACAGTGTTACAGCAACACACACCAGCAACACACACTGTTACAGCAACACACACTGTTACAGCAACACACACTGTTACAGCAACACACACCAGCAACACACACTGTTACAGCAACACACACCAGCAACACACACTGTTACAGCTACACCCACTGTTACAGCAACACACACCAGCAACACACACCAGCATTACACACGGTTACAGCAACACACACTGCTACAGCAACACATACCAGCAACACACACCAGCAACACACACTGTTACAGCAACGCACACTGTTACAGCAACACACACCAGCAACACACACTGTTACAGCAACACACACTGTTACAGCAACACACACTGTTACAGCAACACACACCAGCAACACACACCAGCAACACACACCAGCATTACACACTGTTACAGCAACACACACTGCTACAGCAACACATACCAGCAACACACACCAGCAACACACACTGTTACAGCAACACACACCAGCAACACACACTGTTACAGCAACACACACCAGCAACACACACTGTTACAGCAACACACACCAGCAACACACACCAGCAACACACACTGTTACAGCAACACACACCAGTAACACACACTGTTACAGCAACACACAGTGTTACAGCAACACACACCAGCAACACACACTGTTACAGCAACACACTCTGTTACAGCAACACACACCAGCAACACACACTGTTACAGCAACACACATTGTTACAGCAACACTCCCCTGCCCTCCCTTCCCTCCTCTCTCTCTTCCTTTCTTGTAAGTGATCCCCTCCTACCCGGTAACACTAGATGTCTACTCTGGCCAATGCGCTGTTAGCTGGAGAGCAAGCTGAGTCTATAGAATGCACTGCATGGACAGACAGACAGAGAGAGAGATCCCTCACCATTGACAAAAAGACACTAGAACACAGAGAGAGAGAGAGAGAGAGAGAGAGAGATACAGAGAGAGAGAGAGAGAGAGAGAGAGAGAATCTAGAATGCCTTACTGGTCTAGCCTAGAATCTGGATAGCCTTACCAGTCTAGAATCTGGAATGTCTCACCAGTCTAGAATCTGGAATGTCTCACCAGTCTAGAATCTAGAGTGCCTTACCGGTCTAGAATCTGGAATGTCTTACCAGTCTAGCCTAGAATCTGGAATGTCTTTCCAATCTAGAGTATGGAATGCCTTTCCAGTCTAGAGTATGGAATGCCTTATCAATCTAGAATCTGGAATGCCTTACCAGTCTAGAATCTAGAATGCCTTACTGGTCTAGCCTAGAATCTGGAATGCCTTACCAATCTAGCCTAGAATCTGGAATGCCTTTCCAGTCTAGAATCTGGAATGCCTACCAGTCTAGAATCTGGAATGCCTTACCAGTCTAGAATCTAGAATGCCTTACTGGTCTAGCCTAGAATCTGGAATGCCTTACCAATCTAGAATATGGAATGTCTCACCAGTCTATAATCTGGTAGGATTTACGAGTCTAAAATCTAGAATGCATTACCGGTCTAGCCTAGAATCTGGAACGCCTTTCCAGTCTAGAGTATGGAATACCTTATCAGTCTAGAATCTGGAATGCCCTACCAGTCTAAAATCTGTATTAATTTACCAGTATATAATCTAGAAGGCTTTACCAGTCTAGAATTGGGTATGCCTTACCAGCCTAGAACCTGGAATGACTTACCACATTAGAATCTAGCATGTCTAACCATACTATAATCTAGAATGTTTTACCAGTCTAGCCTAAAATCGGGAATGCCTTACCAGTCTATAATCTGTAATAATTTGCCAGTCTAGAATCTGGAATGGTTTAGCAGTCTATAATCTAGAATGCTTTACCAGTCTATAATCTAGAATGCCTTACCAATTGAGAATGTGGAATGCCTTACCAGTCTTTAATCTGGAAGGCCTACCAGTCTAGAATCTAGAATGCCTTACCAATATAGACTCTGGGATGCCTTACCAGTCTAGAATATGGAATGCCTTACCAGTCTATAATCTGGAGGGCTTTACCAGTCTAGACTACCTTACCAGTCTAGAATCTGGAATGCTTTACCTGTCTATAATCTGGAATGCCTTACCAGTCTAGAATCTAGAATGCCTTATCAGTCTAGCATATGGAATGCTGTACCAGTCTAGACTCTAGAATTCCTTACCAGTCTAGAATCTGGAATACCTTACTAGTCTAGAAACTAGAATGCCTTACCAGTCTAGCCTCAAATCTGAAATGTCTTACCAGACTAGCATCTGGAATGCCTTACCAGTCTAGAATCTGGAATGCCTTACTAGTCTAAAATCTGGAATGCTTTACCAGTCTAGAATCTGGAATGCGTTACCATTCTAGAATCTGGAATGCTTTGCCATTCTAGAATCTGGAATGATTTGCCATTCTAGAATCTGGAATGATTTACCAGTCTAGAATCTGGAATGCTTTGCAAATCTAAAATCTGGAATGATTTACCAATCTAGAATGCCTTACCAATCTAGAATATAGAATCTAGAATGCCTACCAGTCTAGAATCTGGAATGCTTTGCCATTCTAGAATCTGGAATGATTTACCAATCTTGAATGCCTTACCAATCAAGAATCTAGAATACCTTACCAATCTAGAATCTAGAATGCCTTACCAGTCTAGAATCTAGAATGCCTTACCAATATAGAATCTAGAATGCCTTACCAGTCTAGTCTAGAATCTGGAATGCCTTACCAGTCTAGAGTCTAGAATGCCTTACCAATCTAGAATGCTTTACCAATCTAGAATCCAGAATTCCCTACCAGTGTAGTCTAGAATCTGGAAAGCCTTACGAGTCTAGAACTTGGAATGGCTTACCAGTCTAGATTCTAGAATGCCTTCGGGCTATACAAAGTGTTTTCTGGGTACATGTCTCCCAGAGCGAAGAGGCGAGTGGTTAAGTACCTCTGTGTGTTATTCTTCAACACAGTGAGGGACTTCCACTGTAAAACCTTCTTATTGCTTAGATCAGATTCCTCCTCTTCTCTTTCCTCAGACTGAGATACATGGACGAAAATACTCACTACTACAAAGTAACACACAGTGCCCTATATCTCTGCTCCCACCCTTTCCTATCTCTCGTCATGTGTAAGAGACCAGCCAGCTAGCTGCATTACTTACCCTGCCTAATGTTATCTGTTGTCCTCTTTCCTCATGTGTAAGAGACCAGCCAGCTAGCTGCAGTACTTACCCTGTCTATCTGTTTCCTCTCTCCTCATGTGTAAGAGTCCAGCCAGCTAGCTGCATTACTTACCCTGTCTATCCGTTTCCTCTCTCCCAGAACGTTTTTCTCTCCTTTCTCAACTTCTCTCCCCGTCACATTCCTCCCCTGGCCGTGCCTCTCTTCAGGCTGTGATGTCATGGGCGGGCAGACAGAGAGGCAGAGGGTCTGGCTAAAAAAGGGAGTGTGTTCCCTCTCTTCTCTCTCCAGAAGCCAGAAACCCCTCCACACACAAAACCCCCCTCTGTTTAGAGGAGTGAAGCAGCACTCTACTCCTACACCCCAAAACACCCAACCCTCCCTCCCTCCCTCCCTCATCTCTTCTCCACCCTCCTTCTGTCCCTCCCCCTCCTTCCCTCCTTCTCTCCCCTCCTTCTACCCCCTCCTCCCTCCTTCTCTCCCTCCCCTTCTTCCCTCCTTCTCTCCCCTCTTCCCTCCTCCCCCCTTCTCTCCCCCTCCTTCTCACCCTCCTCCCTCCTCCCCACTCCTCCCTCCCCTCCCTCCCTCCTAGCAGGCTGCGCAGGGCACACTGTCACAGTCTGAGAGCTCACACATGAGCCCCAAATAAGGAGGAAGGGGGAGGGGACATTTTGGGCTAGGACAGTCATCTCAAATACATTTTTTCCCTGTCACTAGGAAAGCATCCTGGGCTGGCCTTAGAGTTCTGCCACTCCTATGGCCAAAATACTTTGACTGCTGTTTAAATAAACTGCTGTATATACAGATGTCAACTGGGCTCCATGGTATCAGACAGGCAAGGTGTGTTTGTTTATCAGTGTTGTGCTGGCTGGTTCATGAGATCAGTAAATAAAAGCCTTAGCCTCTCCTCTCCTCTCCTCTCCTCTCCTCTCCTCTCCTCTCCTCTCCTCTCCTCTCCTCTCCTCTCCTCTCCTCTCCTCTCCTCTCCTCTCCTCTCCTCTCCTCTCCTCTCCCCTCCCCTCCCCTCCTCTCCTCTCCTCTCCTCTCCCCTCCCCTCCCCTCCCCTCCCCTCTCCTCTCCTCTCCTCTCCTCTCCTCTCCTCTCCTCTCCTCTCCTCTCTCAAATATGGTGTCAATTGACTAAGTAGGGGCGGGACTATACACTGCCTGATATCTATAAGCTGCAACTTCCCTTTCCCTCCACCCCTGTGCTATGCTACAGAACAGGGACACTTCTATTCTATGTTTAACTCATATTGAAGCAATGAGAAACAACGTGTCTGTTTCAGCAGAGGACGTCTGTCTCATTGCGGTAGGGTGGAGGCAGCGACATCCATGGTTACAGAATCACAGACTTCCTGCTAGTTAGCAGAACAACAATAGCTTCAGTTAGTTGCTATGTTAACACAATAGCTTCAGTTACTAATTACTGTTTATTTAAAGGGCTTTTAAATAGTTACACTGCTTTAAAGGGCTTTTATATAGTTACACTGCTTTAAAGGGCTTTTATATAGTTACACTGCTTTAAAGGGCTTTTAAATGGTTACACTGCTTTAAAGGGCTTTTAAATAGTTACACTGCTTTAAAGGGCTTTTAAATGGTTACACTGCTTTAAAGGGCTTTTAAATAGTTACACTGCTTTAAAGGGCTTTTAAATGGTTACACTGCTTTAAAGGGCTTTTAAATGGTTACACTGCTTTAAAGGGCTTTGAAATGGTTACACTGCTTTAAAGGGCTTTTATATAGTTACACTGCTTTAAAGGGCTTTTATATAGTTACACTGCTTTAAAGGGCTTTTATATAGTTACACTGCTTTAAAGGGCTTTTATATAGTTACACTGCTTTAAAGGGCTTTTAAATAGTTACACTGCTTTAAAGGGCTTTTAAATGGTTACACTGCTTTAAAGGGCTTTTAAATGGTTACACTGCTTTAAAGGGCTTTTAAATGGTTACACTGCTTTAAAGGGCTTTTATATAGTTACACTGCTTTAAAGGGCTTTTATATAGTTACACTGCTTTAAATGGCTTTTAAATGGTTACACTGCTTTAAAGGGCTTTTAAATAGTTACACTGCTTTAAAGGGCTTTTAAATGGTTACACTGCTTTAAAGGGCTTTTAAATAGTTACACTGCTTTAAAGGGCTTTTATATAGTTACACTGCTTTAAAGGGCTTTTATATAGTTACACTGCTTTAAAGGGCTTTTATATAGTTACACTGCTTTAAAGGGCTTTTAAATAGTTACACTGCTTTAAAGGGCTTTTAAATGGTTACACTGCTTTAAAGGGCTTTTAAATAGTTACACTGCTTTAAAGGGCTTTTAAATAGTTACACTGCTTTAAAGGGCTTTTAAATGGTTACACTGCTTTAAAGGGCTTTTAAATAGTTACACTGCTTTAAAGGGCTTTTAAATGGTTACACTGCTTTAAAGGGCTTTTATATAGTTACACTGCTTTAAAGGGCTTTTAAATAGTTACACTGCTTTAAATGGCTTTTATATAGTTACACTGCTTTAAAGGGCTTTTAAATAGTTACACTGCTTTAAAGGGCTTTTAAATAGTTACACTGCTTTAAAGGGCTTTTAAATGGTTACACTGCTTTAAAGGGCTTTTATATAGTTACACTGCTTTAAAGGGCTTTTAAATGGTTACACTGCTTTAAAGGGCTTTTAAATAGTTACACTGCTTTAAAGGGCTTTTAAATAGTTACACTGCTTTAAAGGGCTTTTAAATGGTTACACTGCTTTAAAGGGCTTTTATATAGTTACACTGCTTTAAAGGGCTTTTAAATGGTTACACTGCTTTAAAGGGCTTTTAAATGGTTACACTGCTTTAAAGGGCTTTTATATAGTTACACTGCTTTAAAGGGCTTTTATATAGTTACACTGCTTTAAAGGGCTTTTAAATAGTTACACTGCTTTAAAGGGCTTTTATATAGTTACACTGCTTTAAAGGGCTTTTAAATGGTTACACTGCTTTAAAGGGCTTTTATATAGTTACACTGCTTTAACGGGCTTTTAAATAGTTACACTGCTTTAAAGGGCTTTTAAATAGTTACACTGCTTTAAAGGGCTTTTAAATGGTTACACTGCTTTAAAGGGCTTTTATATAGTTACACTGCTTTAAAGGGCTTTTAAATGGTTACACTGCTTTAAAGGGCTTTTAAATAGTTACACTGCTTTAAAGGGCTTTTAAATAGTTACACTGCTTTAAAGGGCTTTGATATAGTTACACTGCTTTAAAGGGCTTTTAAATGGTTACACTGCTTTAAAGGGCTTTTAAATGGTTACACTGCTTTAAAGGGCTTTTATATAGTTACACTGCTTTAAAGGGCTTTTATATAGTTACACTGCTTTAAAGGGCTTTTAAATGGTTACACTGCTTTAAAGGGCTTTTAAATAGTTACACTGCTTTAAAGGGCTTTTAAATGGTTACACTGCTTTAAAGGGCTTTTAAATAGTTACACTGCTTTAAAGGGCTTTTAAATAGTTACACTGCTTTAAAGGGCTTTGATATAGTTACACTGCTTTAAAGGGCTTTTAAATGGTTACACTGCTTTAAAGGGCTTTTAAATGGTTACACTGCTTTAAAGGGCTTTTATATAGTTACACTGCTTTAAAGGGCTTTTATATAGTTACACTGCTTTAAAGGGCTTTTAAATGGTTACACTGCTTTAAAGGGCTTTTAAATAGTTACACTGCTTTAAAGGGCTTTTAAATGGTTACACTGTTTTAAAGGGCTTTTATATAGTTACACTGCTTTAAAGGGCTTTTATATAGTTACACTGCTTTAAATGGCTTTTAAATGGTTACACTGCTTTAAAGGGCTTTTAAATAGTTACACTGCTTTAAAGGGCTTTTAAATGGTTACACTGCTTTAAAGGGCTTTTAAATAGTTACACTGCTTTAAAGGGCTTTTATATAGTTACACTGCTTTAAATGGCTTTTATATAGTTACACTGCTTTAAAGGGCTTTTAAATAGTTACACTGCTTTAAAGGGCTTTTAAATGGTTACACTGCTTTAAATGGCTTTTAAATAGTTACACTGCTTTAAAGGGCTTTTAAATAGTTACACTGCTTTAAAGGGCTTTTAAATGGTTACACTGCTTTAAAGGGCTTTTAAATGGTTACACTGCTTTAAAGGGCTTTTAAATGGTTACACTGCTTTAAAGGGCTTTTAAATAGTTACACTGCTTTAAAGGGCTTTTATATAGTTACACTGCTTTAAAGGGCTTTTAAATGGTTACACTGCTTTAAAGGGCTTTTAAATGGTTACACTGCTTTAAAGGGCTTTTAAATGGTTACACTGCTTTAAAGGGCTTTTAAATGGTTACACTGCTTTAAAGGGCTTTTATATAGTTACACTGCTTTAAAGGGCTTTTATATAGTTACACTGCTTTAAAGGGCTTTTAAATAGTTACACAGCTTTAAAGGGCTTTTATATAGTTACACTGCTTTAAAGGGCTTTTAAATGGTTACACTGCTTTAAAGGGCTTTTATATAGTTACACTGCTTTAAAGGGCTGTTTCATGACAATCATCAAATGTATTCAGTCACACAATTACCACAGTGGAACAACAGTGAATAGTAATAATGTTTCCCGCTCAGTGGGCATAACCAACTACTGAGCCAGTAAGGGAGGTGGAGGGAGGGAGGTGGAGGGGCAGGAGAGGTCAAGGGGCAGGAGAGGTGGAGGGAGGGAGGTGGAGGGAGGGAGGTGGAGGGGCAGGAGAGGTGGAGTGGCAGGAGAGGTGGAGGGAGGGAGGTGGAGGGAGGGAGGTGGAGGGGCAGGAGAGGTGGAGTGGCAGGAGAGGTGGAGGGGCAGGAGAGGTGGAGTGGCAGGAGAGGTGGAGTGGCAGGAGAGGTGGCGGGAGGGAGGTGGAGGGGCAGGAGAGGTGGAGTGGCAGGAGAGGTGGAGGGAGGGAGGTGGAGGGGCAGGAGAGGTGGAGTGGCAGGAGAGGTGGAGGGAGGGAGGTGGAGGGGCAGGAGAGGTGGAGTGGCAGGAGAGGTGGAGTGGCAGGATAGGTGGAGGGAGGGAGGTGGAGGGGCAGGAGAGGTGGTGGCAGGAGAGATGGAGGGAGGGAGGTGGAGGGGCAGGAGAGGTGGAGGGAGGGAGGTGGAGGGGCAGGAGAGGTGGAGGGGCAGGAGGTGGAGGTGCAGGAGAGAGGGAGGGAGGGAGAGGTGGAGGGAGGGAGGTGGAGGGGCTGGAGGTGGAGGGGCAGGAGAGGTGGAGGGAGGGAGGTGGAGGGGCAGGAGAGGTGGAGGGAGGGAGGGAGGGAGAGGTGGAGGGAGGGAGAGGTGGAGGGAGGGAGAGGTGGAGGGAGCTGTGTTTGTGGGAGGAATCATGGGTTCTGTCAGGTGACCTCTGCTCCGTTCCACAGCTAACTAGCTAACTAGTAAACTGAACATCAATATAAACGCAACATGTTAAGTGTTGGTCTCATGTTTCATGAGCTGAAATTAAAGATCCTCAAACATTTTCCATACACACAAAAAGCTGATTTCTCTAAAATGTTGTGCACAAATTAGTTTATATCCCTGTTAGTGAACATTTATGCTTTGCCAAGATAATCCATCTACCTAACAGGTGTGGCATGTCAATAAGTTGACTAAACAGCATGATCATTACACAGGTGCACCTTCTGCTGGGGACAATTAAAGGGCTCTCTAAAATGTGCAGGTTTGTCACACAACACAACGCCACAGATGTCTCAAGTTTTGAGGGATCGTGCAATTGGCATGCTTGACTGCAAGAATGTCCACCAGGGATGTTGGCAGAGAATTGAATGGTCATTTCTCTAACATAAACTGCCTCCAACGTCGTTTTAGAGAATTTGGCAGTACGTCCAACCGTCCTAACAACCACAGACCACGTGTAACCACGCCAACCCAGGACCTCCACATCCAGCATCTTCACCTGTGGGATCGTCTGTGGGCGGTCGCTGAGGAATTTCTGTCTGTAATAAATCCCTTTTGTTTGGTGAAAACTAATTCTGATTGGCTGGGCCTGTTTCCCAAGTGGGGGTGGGCCTATGCACTCCCAGACCCACCTATGGCTGCACCCATGCCCAGTCATGTGAAATCTAAAGATTAAGTGTTTAATTAATTTATGTAAATTGAGTGAATTCCTTAAATGAACTTGTTGCATGTTGCGTTTAGATTTTTGTTCAGTATAAAAATAAGAGTTACTCAGGGGATAATAATACTGTATCTCCTGTGTGTTCTAGCCAGTTTCCCATGATTCTTCACTGTTAAGACTGAAGAGGAAAGTTAAATACGTCGTTTCAGAGTCCGTTGGGACCACCAGAGAACACTATTCACACACACACACACACACACACACACACACACACACACACACACACACACACACACACACACACACACACACACACACACACACACACACACACACACACACACACACACACACACACACACACACAGCTATAAGGAATACACGGCAGGCTATTATGATTGTACTCTGTTGTAATTCTTGCTCCAGTAATGAGAGAGAGATGATCAACTCAATCATATTGTAATTCTTGCTCCAGTAATGAGAGAGAGATGATCAACTCAATCATATTGTAATTCTTGCTCCAGTAATGAGAGAGAGATGATCAACTCAATCATATTGTAATTCTTGCTCCAGTAATGAGAGAGAGAGATGATCAACTCAATCATATTGTAATTCTTGCTCCAGTAATGAGAGAGAGATGATCAACTCAATCATATTATATAATGGCCTTTCTAAACTGGGTGGCTTGATCCCTGAACGCTGATTGAGTTATATCCCCACAGCATGATGCTGCCACCACAATGCTTCACCGTAGAGATGGTGCCAGGTTTTCTCCAGACATAAGGCTTGGCATTCAGTCCAAACAATAAAATCTTGGTTTCATCAGATCAGAGAATGTTTAGGTGCCTTTTGGTAAACTCCAAGCGGGCTGTGAAGTGCCTTTTACTGAGGAGTGGCTTCCGTCTGTCCACTCTACCATAAAGGCCTGATTGGTGGAGTGCTGCAGAGATGGTTGTTCTTCTGGAAGGTTCTCCCATCTCCACAGAGGAACTCTGGAGCTCTGTCAGAGTGACAATCAGGTTCTTGGCAACCTCCATGACCAAGGCCCGTCAGCTCTAGGAAGAGTCTCGGTGGTTCCAAACTTCTTCCATTTAAGAATGATGGAGGCCACTGTGTTCTTGGGGACCTTCAATGCTGCAGAAATGTTTTGCTACCCTTCCCCAGATATGTATCTCAACACAATCCTGTCTCAGACCTCTACGGACAATTGCTTCGACCTCATGGCTTGGTTTTTGCTCTGACATGCACTGTCAACTGTTGGACCTAATATAGACAGCTGTGTGTCTTTTCAAATCATGTCCAATTCATTGAATTTACCACAGGTGGACTCCAATCAAGTTGTAGAAACATCTCAAGGATAATCAATGGAAACAGGATGCACCTGAGCTCAATGTCGATTCCCATAACAAAGGGTCTGAATACCTATTCAAATAAGATGTTTGTTTAAAATCTTTAATACATTTGCAAAAAATGTCTAAAAACCTGTTTTCTCTTTGTCACTATGGGGTATTGTGATGTCATTACGGGGTATTGTGATGTCATTAGGAGGTATTGTGATGTCATTATGGGGTATTGTGATGTCATTACGGGGTATTGTGATGCCATTAGTAGGTATTGTGATGTCATTATGAGGTATCTGCCTCACCTAAAGCCCATTCTGGTGGGAAGCTGCTATAGACCACCAAGAGTCCTATGGAACCATATTCCCTATATAGTGCACTACTTTAGACCAGAGCCCTATGGAACCCTATTCCCTATATAGTGCACTACTTTAGACCAGAGCCCTATGGAACCCTATTCCCTATATAGTGCACTACTTTAGATAAGAGCCCTATGGAACCCTATTCCCTATATAGTACACTACTTTTGACCAGAGCCCTATGGAACCCTATTCTCTATATAGTGCACTACTTTAGATAAGAGCCCTATGGAACCCTATTCCCTATATAGTACACTACTTTTGACCAGAGCCCTATGGAACCCTATTCTCTATATAGTGCACTACTTTAGACCAGAGTCCTATGGAACCCTATTCCTTATATTTTTTATATATTTTTATTTTTATTTGACCTTTATTTAACTAGGCAAGTCAGTTAAGAACAAATTCTTATTTTCAATGACAGCCTAGGAACAGTGGGTTAACTGCCTGTTCAGGTGTAGAACGACAGATTAGTACCTTGTCAGCTCGGGGGTTTGAACTTGCAACTTTTCGGTTACTAGTCCAACATTCTAACCACTAGACTACCTGCCGCCTCTACACTCTAACCACTAGACTACCTGCCACCTCTACACTCTAACCACTAGACTACCTGCCACCTCTACACTCTAACCACTAGGCTACCTGCCCCCTCTACACTCTAACCACTAGGCTACCTGCCGCCCCTACACTCTAACCACTAGTCTACCTGCCGCCTCTACCCTCTAACCACTAGGCTACCTGCCGTCCCTACACTCTAACCACTAGGCTACCTGCCGCCCCTACACTCTAACCACTGCCTCCTCTACACTCTAACCACTAGGCTAACTGCCGCCCCTACACTCTAACCACTAGGCTACCTGCCGCCCCTACACTCTAACCACTGCCTCCTCTACACTCTAACTACTAGGCTACCTGTCGCCTCTACACTCTAACCTCTAGGCTACCTGCCACCTCTACACTCTAACCACTAGGCTACCTGCCACCTCTACACTCTAACCACTAGGCTACCTGTCGCCTCTACACTCTAACCACTAGGCTACCTGCCACCTCTACACTCTAACCACTAGGCTACCTACCTCCTCTACACTCTAACCACTAGGCTACCTGCCCTCTCTACACTCTAACCACTAGGCTACCTGCCTCCTCTACACTCTAACCACTATGCTACCTGCCTCCTCTACACTCTAACCACTAGGCTACCTGCCACCTCTACACTCGAACCACTAGGCTACCTACCTCCTCTACATTCTAACCACTAGGCTACCTGCCTCTTCTACACTCTAACCACTAGGCTACCTGCCTCCTCTACACTCTAACCACTAGGCAACCTGCCTCCTCCACACTCTAACCACTAGGCTACCTGCCCCCCCACACTCTAACCACTAGGCTACCTGCCTCCTCCACACTCTAACCACTAGGCTACCTGCCACCTCTACACTCTAACCACTAGGCAACCTGCCTCCTCTACACTCTAACTACTAGGCTACACTGCCACCCCTATAGTGCACTACTAAGGTTAGGGCCGAAAGGACTCTCATCAAAATGAATGGGATGTACCCAAGTCTCCATTCTGCTGTCCTGTCTTCACGGCTACTCTGTCTGTTCTATAAACATATGACTAACTTGATGCTGTTTTTAACACTGTGAATCACACTGACCAACACAGAGAAATGGGACATCAGACACTACGGTTAAACAAAGATGACCCAGTTATCTTTCTAAAATGGGTAGTTTGAATCCTGGATGCTAATTGGCTGAAACAGTATTCCAGTGGTATGTACAGTATAGCAGCCATATACAGATTTTTAAAAATGACGGTACAGTTGTCTCCACATTACAAAGAGGATATAATTGACAATTTTAGGTACCTCCACATTATAAAGAGGATACAATTGACGATATAGTTACCTCCACATTACAAAGAGGATACAATTGTCATCCATGGTAACACATGGAGTGTGACGATTGGCTAAGATAACAGAAATAGAATTTGCTCCCATGGGGACACTCAAAATGGCCACTAGTCCACTCATAATGACATAATTGACCTCAATGGGGACATCCGTTCTACTCGTTCTAATTCTATGGTGAAGAAAGAGGCCACATCGTATCACATGAAGCCACAGACAGACATGAACCTCTCACTAGCAGGCGTTGGGCTCCGTCACAATCCCCAGGAACACAGTTTCTTCTTCCTAGAACCAGCCACAGATGGCCATCAACTGAACAAGTGACACAAAAAGAACATGAGCTTCCACTGCTAACACCCCAAGACACTCCAGATCACATCCTACTGACTTGTTCCAGTTGTCATGACGTTGGCTTTACAGCCAGACCTGGGTTCAAATACTATTAGAAATCTTTCAAATACTTTGATTGTTTGCTCTAGGCTGCCTGTAGTGGCAGATGGACAGGTTTATAGCAGTTTGGAGAATATTGTATTGGTTCATTAATTAAGCCAGACAAACTCAATCAAGAACAGATCAAGTATTTTTTAAATGATTTCATGTAGTATTTGAAAGCAGGTCTGCTCCACCTTCACCTAACCTCAACTCCTCCTGTCCCTCTCCTCCTACCATCAACAGTCATATTAGGACAATAGGGATTACATAACATGTTTTCTGAGAAGAGCAGGGTGAGGTTTGCAGGAAGACATAAAAGATAGCTGTGTTCCTGTCGACTGTTCGTCCTGAGCCCTTATCCTCACCCCCCCACCACACCCCATTCCCCTTCACCCCCCCCTCCGCCACCTCACCCCGCACATCCTCATATCCTCCCCAGACAACTGGAGAGGAAGGGAAGCTCAGGTTTGAAGGAAAATTGAACTGACTGACAGAGATGCCAGGTTTACAGCGATGGCTCCTCCTCCAGTTACTAGGTTTAAAGGGATGGCTCCTCCTCCAGTTACGAGGTTTAAATGGATGGCTCCTCCTCCAGTTACTAGGTTTAAAGGGATGGCACCTCCTCCAGTTACTAGGTTTAAAGGGATGGTTCCTCCTGTTACTAGGTTTAAAGGGATGGTTCCTCCTGTTACTAGGTTTAAAGGGATGGTTCCTCCTGTTACTAGGTTTAAAGGGATGGCTCCTCCTCCTGTTACTAGGTTTAAAGGGATGGTTCCTCCTCCAGTTCCTAGGTTTAAAGGGATGGTTCCTCCTCCAGTTCCTAGGTTTAAAGGGATGGCACCTCCTGTTACTAGGTTTAAAGGGATGGCTCCTCCTCCAGTTACTAGGTTTAAAGGGATGGCTCCTTCTCCAGTTACTAGGTTTAAAGGGATGGCTCCTTCTCCAGTTACTAGGTTTAAAGGGATGGCTCCTCCTCCAGTTACTAGGTTTAAAGGGATGGCTCCTTCTCCAGTTACTAGGTTTAAAGGGATGGTTCCTCCTCCAGTTCCTAGGTTTAAAGGGATGGCACCTCCTGTTACTAGGTTTAAAGGGATGGCTCCTCCTCCAGTTACTAGGTTTAAAGGGATGGCTCCTTCTCTAGTTACTAGGTTTAAAGGGATGGCTCCTCCTCCAGTTACTAGGTTGAAAGGGATGGCTCCTTCTCCAGTTACTAGGTTTAAAGGGATGGCTTCTTCTCCAGTTACTAGGTTTAAAGATATGGCTCCTCCTCCAGTTACTAGGTTTAAAGGGATGGTTCCTCCTCCAGTTACTAGGTTTAAAGGGATGGCTCCTCCTCCAGTTACTAGGTTTAAATGGATGGCTCCTCCTCCAGTTACTAGGTTTAAAGGGATGGTTCCTCCTCCTGTTACTAGGTTTAAAGGGATGGTTCCTCCTCTAGTTCCTAGGTTTAAAGGGACAGTTCCTCCTCCAGTTACTAGGTTTAAAGGGATGGCTCCTCCAGTTACTAGGTTTAAAGGGATGGTTCCTCCTCCAGTTACTAGGTTTAAAGGGATGGCTCCTCCTCCAGTTACTAGGTTTAAATGGATGGCTCCTCCTCCTGTTACTAGGTTTAAAGGGATGGTTCCTCCAGTTACTAGGTTTAAAGGGATGGCTCCTCCTCCAGTTACTAGGTTTAAAGGGATGGTTCCTCCTCCAGTTACTAGGTTTAAAGGGATGGTTCCTCCAGTTACTAGGTTTAAAGGGATGGTTCCTCCTCCTGTTACTCGGTTTAAAGGGATGGTTCCTCCTCCAGTTACTAGGTTTAAAGGGATGGTTCCTCCTCCTGTTACTCGGTTTAAAGGGATGGCTCCTCCTCCAGTTACTAGGTTTAAAGGGATGGTTCCTCCTGTTACTAGGTTTAAAGGGATGGTTCCTCCTCCTGTTACTAGGTTTAAAGGGATGGCTCCTCCTCCAGTTACTAGGTTTAAAGGGATGGTTCCTCCTCCTGTTACTAGTTTTAAAGGGATGGTTCCTCCTCCTGTTACTAGTTTTAAAGGGATGGTTCCTCCTCCAGTTACTAGGTTTAAAGGGACAGTTCCTCCTCCAGTTACTAGGTTTAAAGGGATGGTTCCTCCAGTTACTAGGTTTAAAGGGATGGCTCCTCCTCCTGTTACTAGTTTTAAAAGGACAGTTCCTCCTCCAGTTACTAGCTTTAAAGGGATGGTTCCTCCTGTTACTAGGTTTAAAGGGATGGTTCCTCCTCCTGTTACTCGGTTTAAAGGAATGGCTCCTCCTCCAGTTACTAGGTTTAAAGGGATGGTTCCTCCTCCTGTTACTAGGTTTAAAGGGATGGCTCCTCCTCCTGTTACTAGGTTTAAAGCAGGGGTGTCAAAGTCAAATGGACGGAGGGCCAAATAAAAAAATCAGCTACAAGACGAGGGCCGGACTGTTCGAATGTTCATTGAAAAATTTTTAAATGACGCATATAGTCTAGTGAACCTAATTGAACCTACTGAAAACCTAACAAATATATTACAATATGATCAGATAAATAAAGCAATATTTTCTTATGGCTCTGTCAGTAATCTTTAATTTTCAACAGACACAAAAGACAAATTTCCTTTATATAAATATCCCCATAACATGAACATTAAATGAAAGAAACCGGTATTCAAGGCACCATCAGTAGACTATATTTTCTATTTTAGCAAAAGTGGGCTAAATTTACTTCAAAGAAAAAACAATAATAGCAATTTTCTATCATCCACTCAACTGAAATATTTTTAAAATATAATTGGATTGAAATACAAAAAAATAAAGTGCAAAAATCTATTAATCAAAAACAACACTTTGTTTAAGGAGAAGTAACATGCAGTGAAAACAAATATTAAATTTTAACTTTTAAACTTGAACTGAGTAAAAACTCTAAATATGTGATTGCACAGTAATGTTCACTTGTTTGAGGTTGAGGGTGATACTTGGTGGTGTCCCATCTTTTCCACAAGTTCATCAATGTTCGGGGTAAGGCTCTGAGCTGAAGAAATCCTCAGAATTGAGTGGAGGTGTTCAGCAGTAAGTCGACTTCTGTGTGATGTTTTGTTCAGGTTCATCAAAGAAAACAGTTGTTCACACAGGTATGTGCTGCCAAACATAGACAACGTTTGAGCAGCCTGGATGCGCAGCTGGGGCATTGTGCCGGGGAGGAAACGGGCGAACTCCGCAGCACCCACTGCCGCATATTTTGCCCTCAGTGCATCATTGCATTGGAGGTCAATCAACTCCATTTGGAGGTTTGGTGGTGAGCTTTCCACGTCAACAGCAAATGGGTTACCGAGCAGTTCCAACCTGCTTTTTTGTGCTTCAAAGTCAGCAAATCGGCGTCGAAAGTCAGCGGCAAGCATACCTATTTTATCAGCCAACTGTGTGCTCGGGAACGCACTGGTAGAGAGCTTCTCTTTCATGGTCTGGCAGCTGGGAAAGTGGCTCAAATTTTCTTTCCGCATCTGCGTCTCCCACAGAGTCAGTTTGGTTTTAAATGCCTTCACTGTACTGTACATATCAGAGATGACACGATCCCGACCCTGCAGCTGCAAGTTTATTGCATTCAGATGACTCGTAATGTCACACAGAAAAGCCATTTCACACAGAAACATTTCGTCTCGGAGTTGTGTTGTGTCTTTCCCTTTGCTGTCCAAGAACAGACAAATCTCCTCACGAAGCTCGAAACATCTTTGAAGCACCTTTCCCTGGCTTAGCCATCGCACCTCTGTGTGATAAGGCAAATCACCATGCTCCGTTTCTAACTCCGTCAGAAATGCCTTGAACTGGCGGTGATTCAAACCTTTGGCTCTGATAAAGTTAACTGTGCGCGTGATGATGCTCATTACATGCTCCATTTTCAAGGCTTTACCGCACAACGCTTCCTGGTGTATGATACAATGATAAGCTGTCAGCTCACCTGTCGCGTTTTCCTCTTGCATCTTTTCCCGTATCTTCGCCACCAGTCCGCTCCTGTGTCCACACATCGCAGGTGCTCCGTCGGTTGTCAAACCCACGAGTTTTTCCCAAGGCAGCTCCATCTCATTTACACATCTTGACACCTCTTCATACAAATCATGCCCCGTAGTTGTGCCATGCATAGGACGTAAAGCCAAAAACTCCTCTGTCACGCTTAGGTTGGAGTCCACTCCGCGGATGAAAATTGACAACTGGGCAATGTCAGAAATGTCGGTGCTCTCATCCACAGCCAAGGAATATGCAATAAAATCTTTTCCCTTTTTCACAAGCTGCTCTTTTAGATTGATGGACAACTGGTCTACTCTCTCGGCAATGGTGTTTCTGCTCAGACTCACATTTAAAAAGAGTTGCCTTTTTTCTGGGCAAACTTCGTCACAAACTTTAATCATGCAGTTTTTGATGAAATCCCCCTCCGTAAATGGCCGGGCTGATTTAGCGATCTCTTCTGCCAAAATAAAACTGGCCTTGACAGCAGCCTGGCCTTGTGATTTGGCTTTTTTGAACAGAGCCTGTCGAGATTTGAGGCCTCGTTTTAATTCCTCTGCCTTTTGTAGCCTTTGTTCCATGTCCATATTCTTGTTTTTGTCCGCGTGTTTCGTTTCATAATGTCGTCTCAGATTATACTCTTTCAGTACCGCCACACTTTCTCCACACAGAAGACACACAGGTTTTCCAGCTACCTTCGTGAACATATACTCCGACTCCCACCTTGTTTGAAACCCCCGGTTCTCAGTATCCACCTTCCGTTTTGCCATTTTTGATGGGTATCTGAAAGTTAATTTTACTGTGATGCTGACGACTGCTGTGCCAATAAATATTGAAATGAAGCAGCCTACTGCTCGGTGCGTCACCTTTGCATTGTGGGAAATGTAGTATTGGTGCGTGTAAAAGATCTGCGGGCTGCCGGCTTGCTGCGGGCCGGTTCTAATAATAAATCAAGATCATCCCAGGGGCCGTAAAAAACCTTCTTGCGGGCCGGATGTGGCCCGCGGGCCTTGACTCTGACATATGTGGTTTAAAGGGACAGTTCCTCCTCCAGTTACTAGGTTTAAAGGGCTGGCACCTCCTCCAGTTACTAGGTTTAAAGGGATGGCTCCTCCTCCAGTTCCTAGGTTTAAAGGGATGGTTCCTCCTCCTGTTACTATGTTTAAAGGGATGGTTCCTCCTGTTACTAGGTTTAAAGGGATGGTTCCTCCTCCTG
Source organism: Oncorhynchus mykiss (assembly GCF_057628025.1). Classification (NCBI taxonomy): domain Eukaryota; kingdom Metazoa; phylum Chordata; class Actinopteri; order Salmoniformes; family Salmonidae; genus Oncorhynchus; species Oncorhynchus mykiss. The sequence continues at coordinate 3,742,323 of NC_143033.1, read as the reverse complement.
TTACTAGGTTTAAAGGGACAGTTCCTCCTCCAGTTACTAGGTTTAAAGGGACAGTTCCTCCTCCAGTTACTAGGTTTAAAGGGACAGTTCCTCCTCCAGTTACTAGGTTTAAAGGGACAGTTCCTCCTCCAGTTACTAGGTTTAAAGGGATGGTTCCTCCTGTTACTAGCTTTAAAGGGATGGTTCCTCCAGTTACTAGGTTTAAAGGGACAGTTCCTCCTCCAGTTACTAGGTTTAAAGGGACAGTTCCTCCTCCAGTTACTAGGTTTAAAGGGATGGTTCCTCCAGTTACTAGGTTTAAAGGGATGGTTCCTCCAGTTACTAGGTTTAAAGGGATGGCTCCTCCTCCAGTTACTAGCTTTAAAGGGATGGTTCCTCCTCCTGTTACTAGGTTTAAAGGGACAGTTCCTCCTCCAGTTACTAGGTTTAAAGGGATGGCTCCTCCTCCTGTTACTAGGTTTAAAGGGATGGTTCCTCCAGTTACTAGGTTTAAAGGGATGGCTCCTCCTCCTGTTACTAGGTTTAAAGGGATGGTTCCTCCTCCTGTTACTAGGTTTAAAGGGATGGTTCCTCCTCCTGTTACTAGTTTTAAAGGGACAGTTCCTCCTCCTGTTACTAGGTTTAAAGGGATGGTTCCTCCAGTTACTAGGTTTAAAGGGATGGTTCCTCCTCCTGTTACTAGGTTTAAAGGGATGGTTCCTCCTCCTGTTACTAGTTTTAAAGGGATGGTTCCTCCTCCTGTTACTAGGTTTAAAGGGATGGTTCCTCCTCCTGTTACTAGGTTTAAAGGGATGGTTCCTCCTCCTGTTACTAGTTTTAAAGGGACAGTTCCTCCTCTTGTTACTAGGTTTAAAGGGATGGTTCCTCTAGTTACTAGGTTTAAAGGGATGGTTCCTCCTCCTGTTACTAGTTTTAAAGGGACAGTTCCTCCTCCAGTTACTAGGTTTAAAGGTATGGCTCATCCTGTTACAGTGAGAGGAAGCAGCGAAACAGCAGACACCTTCCTATAGCCATTAGCATCCTGTCAGAAACACCTGTCAACCGAGTAGGTTACTAATTGTGTGCTTAGATAATGAGTAACTCAATGTGATGTAGGACAAATCTAGTTGAAATTAGAGCAACAATTGTAATCCCATACAAAATACTTTCAGTTTATTTAAGCAAGGTATTGCATAACATCCTGCTCTGAGTAAATGGCCAATCAAAATGGAACTGTGCCATCCACATGGGCTCTGTCCTGTCCTGGGAAACAATGACTATTGATTTCTACAATGTAATTTCCTGAAGGCTTCAAATCTGGATCAGAGGACAGCAGACCGCTGGACAAATGGCACCCTATTCTCTGTATAGTGCACTACTGTAGACCAGAGCCCTATAGAACCCTATTCCCTATATAGTGCACTACTTTAGACCAGAGCCCTATGGAACCCTATTCCCTATATAGTACACTACTTTAGACCAGAGCCCTATGGAACCCTATTCCCTATTTATAGTGCACTACTTTAGACCAGAGCCCTAAAGAACCCTATTCCCTATGTATAGTGCACTACTTTAGACCAGAGCCCTAAATAACCCTATTCCCTATATAGTACACTTCTTTAGACCAGAGCCCTATGGAACCCTATTCCCTAATTAGTACACTTCTTTAGACCAGAGGCCTATGGAACCCTATTCCATATGTAGTGCACTACTTTAGACCAGGACCCTATAGAACCCTATTCCCTATATAGTGCACTATGTAGGGTGAAGGGACACAGACAATATCATCATGTGGCCATGGGGAGGCAAGTAGCAAAGTGGTTGGAGCGTTGGGCCAGTAACCAAAACATTGCTGGGTTGAATCCCCGAGCTGACAAGGTAAAAATCTGCCGTTCTTCCCCTGAACAAGGCAGTTAACCCACTGTTCCCCGGTAGACCGTCATTGTAAATAAGAATTTGTTCTTAACTGACTTGACTAGTTAAATAAAGGTCAAAATAAATCAATTAATGTTACCTACATAGACAGGAGAGCCCATTAACATTACTATAGAGGTAATCCAATTCTAGACTTGAGCCACAGGTATGTGATGTTACCTTCAGACGCGCTTCCGAAGAAACCACCGAACAGAGAATACAAAACTCAGATTGTGCAAAAACGAACATTAATTTTACAAACAAAGGTCATTTCAAAGGCTATATTACATCGATAATCAAAGTTAAAGAGATGAGATTTAAACGGTACACAAAAGTTATAGTCGAATAGCAGCTTTCTTAGTTCCAAGTATTAGCATAGCGTTAAATAAAACTGTGAAGTATCGCCATACCTGAGGCCTAGTAGACCCATACTGCCATAAACCTGATACCTGAGGCCTAGTAGACCCATACTGCCATAAACCTGATACCTGAGGCCTAGTAGACCCATACTGCCATAAACCTGATACCTGAGGCCTAGTAGACCCATACTGCCATAAACCTGATACCTGAGGCCTAGTAGACCCATACTGCCATAAACCTGATACCTGAGGCCTAGTAGACCCATACTGCCATAAACCTGATACCTGAGGCCTAGTAGACCCATACTGCCATAAACCTGATACCTGAGGCCTAGTAGACCCATACTGCCATAAACCTGATACCTGAGGCCTAGTTGACCCATACTGCCATAAACCTGATACCTGAGGCCTAGTAGACCCATACTGCCATAAACCTGATACCTGAGGCCTAGTAGACCCATACTGCCATAAACCTGATACCTGAGGCCTAGTAGACCCATACTGCCATAAACCTGATACCTGAGGCCTAGTTGACCCATACTGCCATAAACCTGATACCTGAGGCCTAGTAGACCCATACTGCCATAAACCTGATACCTGAGGCCTAGTAGACCCATACTGCCATAAACCTGATACCCGAGGCCTAGTAGACCCATACTGCCATAAACCTGATACCTGAGGCCTAGTAGACCCATACTGCCATAAACCTGATACCTGAGGCCTAGTAGACCCATACTGCCATAAACCTGATACCTGAGGCCTAGTTGACCCATACTGCCATAAACCTGATACCTGAGGCCTAGTAGACCCATACTGCCATAAACCTGATACCTGAGGCCAAGTAGACCCATACTGCCATAAACCTGATACCTGAGGCCTAGTAGACCCATACTGCCATAAACCTGATACCTGAGGCCTAGTAGACCCATACTGCCATAAACCTGATACCTGAGGCCTAGTAGACCCATACTGCCATAAACCTGATACCTGAGGCCTAGTAGACCCATACTGCCATAAACCTGATACCTGAGGCCTAGTAGACCCATACTGCCATAAACCTGATACCTGAGGCCTAGTAGACCCATACTGCCATAAACCTGATACCTGAGGCCTAGTAGACCCATACTGCCATAAACCTGATACCTGAGGCCTAGTAGACCCATACTGCCATAAACCTGATACCTGAGGCCTAGTTGACCCATACTGCCATAAACCTGATACCTGAGGCCTAGTAGACCCATACTGCCATAAACCTGATACCTGAGGCCTAGTAGACCCATACTGCCATAAACCTGATACCCGAGGCCTAGTAGACCCATACTGCCATAAACCTGATACCTGAGGCCTAGTAGACCCATACTGCCATAAACCTGATACCTGAGGCCTAGTAGACCCATACTGCCATAAACCTGATACCTGAGGCCTAGTTGACCCATACTGCCATAAACCTGATACCTGAGGCCTAGTAGACCCATACTGCCATAAACCTGATACCTGAGGCCAAGTAGACCCATACTGCCATAAACCTGATACCTGAGGCCTAGTAGACCCATACTGCCAAAGACCTGATACCTGAGGCCTAGTAGACCCCTACTGCCATAAACCTGATACCTGAGGCCTATTAAGACCCATATTGCCATAAACCTGATACCTGAGGCCTAGTTGACCCATACTGCCATAAACCTGATACCTGAGCCCTAGTTGACTCACAGTGCCATAAACCTGATACCTGAGGCCTAGTAGACCCATACTGCCATAAACCTGATACCTGAGGTCTAGTGATAGACTCTGTTCTGCTGTATTACAACACATTGATATTACCATAGTGATAGACCCTGTTCTACTGTATTACAAAACATTAACATTACCATGGTGATAGACCCTGTTCTACTGTATTACAACACATTAACATTACCATGGTGATAGACTCTGTTCTACTGTATTACAACACATTAACATTACCATGGTGATAGACACTGTTCTACTGTATTACAACACATTAACATTACCATGGTGATAGACACTGTTCTACTGTATTACAACATTACCAAGGGGATAGACACTGTTCTACTGTATTACAACATTACCATAGTGATAGACTCTGTTCTACTGTATTACAACACATTGACATTACCATGGGGATAGACACTGTTCTACTGTATTACAACACATTGATATTACCATGGTGATAGACTCTGTTCTACTGTATTACAACACATTGACATTACCATGGTGATAGACCCTGTTCTACTGTATTACAACACATTAACATTACCATGGTGATAGACTCTGTTCTACTGTATAACAACACATTAACATTACCATGGTGATAGACTCTGTTCTACTGTATTACAACACATTAACATTACCATGGTGATAGACTCTGTTCTACTGTATTATAACACATTAACATTACCATGGTGATAGACTCTGTTCTACTGTAATACAACCTTACCATGGTGATAGACTCTGTTCTACTGTATTACAACATTACCATGGTGATAGACTCTGTTCTACTGTATAACAACACATTAACATTACCATGGTGATAGACTCTGTTCTACTGTATTACAACACATTAACATTACCATGGTGATAGACTCTGTTCTACTGTATAACAACACATTAACATTACCATGGTGATAGACTCTGTTCTACTGTATTACAACACATTAACATTACCATGGTGATAGACTCTGTTCTACTGTATTACAACACATTAACATTACCATGGTGATAGGCACTGTTCTGCTGTATTTCAACATTACCATGGGGATAGACACTGTTCTACTGTATTACAGCACATTAACATTACCATGGTGATATACACTGTTCTACTGTATTACAACATTACCATGGTGATAGACTCTGTTCTACTGTATTTCAACATTACCATGGAGATAGACACTGTTCTACTGTATTGAAACACATTAATATGACCATGGTGATAGACTCTGTTCTACTGTATTACAACACATTAACATTACCATGGTGATAGACTCTGTTCTACTGTATTACAACATTACCATGGTGATAGACACTGTTCTACTGTATTACAACACATTAACATGGTGAAAGACTCTGTTCTACTGTATTACAACACATTAATATTACCATGGTGATAGACACTGTTCTACTGTATTACAACACATTAACATTACCATGGTGATAGACCCTGTTCTACTGTATTATAAGACATTAACATTACCATGGTGATAGACTCTGTTCTACTGTATTACAACACATTAATATTACCATGGTGATAGACCCTGTTCTGCTGTATTACAACACATTAACATTACCACGGTGATAGACCCTGTTCTGCTGTATTACAACATTACCATGGTGATAGACCCTGTTCTACTGTATTACAACACATTAATATTACCATGGTGATAGACTCTGTTCTGCTGTATTACAGTCAGTGAGTGACTAACTCATTCACCGTGGACTGTCTGTGTCTTGGAGCTGTGGAGTCAGTGAGAGACTAACTCATTCACCGTGGACTGTCTGTGTCTTGGTGCTGTGGAGTCAGTGAGAGACTAACTCATTCACCGTGGACTGTCTGTGTCTTGGAGCTGTGGAGTCAGTGAGAGACTAACTCATTCACCGTGGACTGTCTGTGTCTTGGAGCTGTGGAGTCAGTGAGAGACTAACTCATTCACCGTGGACTGTCTGTGTCTTGGAGCTGTGGAGTCAGTGAGAGACTAACTCATTCACCGTGGACTGTCTGTGTCTTGGAGCTGTGGAGTCAGTGAGTGACTAACTCATTCACCGTGGACTGTCTGTGTCTTGGAGCTGTGGAGTCAGTGAGAGACTAACTCATTCACCGTGGACTGTCTGTGTCTTGGTGCTGTGGAGTCAGTGAGAGACTAACTCATTCACCGTGGACTGTCTGTGTCTTGGAGCTGTGGAGTCAGTGAGAGACTAACTCATTCACCGTGGACTGTCTGTGTCTTGGAGCTGTGGAGTCATTGACAGACTAACAGACAGTCTGCCACTCATTCACTATCTCTGCATCCCAGATAGCACACTAAACAGCATAGGGCTCTGGTCTAAAGTAGTGCACCATATATAGGGAATAGGGTGGCATTTGGGATGCATTCCCATATCTGACACCCAGAGTTTAGGGCTCTGACTGCAACACACACAGCAGTTGCCAACCTCCCTCCCTCCCTCCCTCAGTCATTGGCCACAGTAGGCTACATACAGTGCTGCAGGAGAGAGAGAGAGAGAGAGAGAAACTTCTGCAGTCAGTCAGCTAGCTCCGCTGACCTGTTTAGGGCTTCTCTCCATCTCTCCCTCCCTCTCTCTCTCTCTCTCTCTCTCTCTCTCGCTCTCTGTCTCTCTCTCTCTCTCTCCCTCTCTCTCTCTTTCTCTCGCTCTCTGTCTCTCTCGCTCTCACACTCTCTGTCTCTCTCTCTCTCTCTCTGCCTCTCTCTCTCTCTCTCTGTCTCCCTCTCTCTTGCAGGATGCAGTATCAGGTGTCACGTATCCTCACCACCAGTACAACACTTTTACTAACTAAATGAACACATGATGACCTTTACATGTCATATGAACACATGGAAACACGTGCGAAGCTGATGACATACTTAAATTGTAATTTTGGACTACATATTAACCACAAACAGGAACTCTTGTTAATTAAAGACGAACACAGAGTGATGCATCAATGACTAATAACTAACGTAGGGTTTCCAAAACCTGGTCCTCAGGACCCCAGGGGGTGCACCCCCGACTCAGATGAACAGTGGATTATTAGTTCATTATTTGAATCAGCTGTGTCATAAAAACAAACAGAAAACCAGGTTTGGGTAACACTGACAACTCATACCTGTTCACTGCATCAGGCATCAAACCCTGATCTGTCTGGATTCCAAACGTGCCTTATCGTTTAGATGCTTAAGATACCGGCAATGCTACGGTAGGAAAAAACACTTCGCGGTACACTTCTGTCGACCCGGAGGGAATAATGCGCAACGCTATTGATGCACCCGGTTTACAGTTACCAGTTACCGGTTACCGTTGATATGCAGCGGAACAGATGATCCTCTTTCTCGAGCTTGCAGCAGTTATGTCTTGAATGACATTGAGCGTTTAGCCACAAGCTTCCTCCCTCTCTCTCTCTCTCTCTTCTTCACTAGCTCGGACTGTTGTCTCTCTCGCTCTCCCTCTCCCCCTCTCTCTCTGTTCTACCCGTTTCTCTCAAACTACGCTGTTGAATAATGCAAGTCTAATGCGGTCCACTCCCAAAGGTTTCTCTCCCATTCTAGGGCAATCAGGGACTGATCACAGAGAGAGGCCACAAAATGCGCTCAGCGCGGCAGCTCAGGTTACCGCCTGGTTCTCTATTCAGCTGTCTTACCACCATCATGCTTTTGTACCACCTCCCAATAGCACCGGAGCGGAACACGGACCCCCCGGGTGGGATGTTTGAAGGCATTTTTTTGCGGGAACAATAACAAACACAGTACACAGTAGAGTACACAGACTCTCTAGAACAATTAAGTTGTGCAACAATAGGCTAACTAACTGGTGATAAGTGAGAGGCACTGGCATAATGCAGTTTCTCTGGACCCCCGCAAGTTCGGAGTTCCCTCCCCCCCAACCCTAAAATAAAAATGTAATGCGTCAGCCAAGCAGCCACACAGAAGGACTAGACGACCGATCCCCGTCCATTGTGCTGATATTGCGACATGTCCATGAGGCTGCATATCGAATCGATGATCGGCTTTCTGTGGCGCCAAGGCATGGTTTTTTTTGTATTTATTTAACCTTTTTTAAACCAGGTATTTATATATATAACTCTAACCCTTTATTTAACCAGGTTGGCAAGTTGAGAACAAGTTCTCATTTGCAACTGCGACCTGGTCAAGATAAAGCAAAGCAGTTAGACACAAACAACAACACAGAGTTACACATGGAGTAAAACAAACTTACAGTCAATAACACAATTGAAAGTCTATATACAGTGTGTCCAAATGAGGTAAGATTAGGGAGGTAAGGCAATAAATAGGCCATGGTGGCGAAATAATTACAATTTAGCAATTAAACACTGGAGTGATGTATGTGCAGAAGATGAGTGTTCAAGTAGAGATACTGGGCAAAGGAGCAAAATAAATCAAATAAATAACAGTATGGGGATGAGGTAGTTGGATGGGCTATTTACAGATGGGCTATGTACAGGTGCAGTGATCTGTGAGCTGCTCTGACAACTGGTGCTTAAAGCTAGTGAGGGAGGTATGAGTCTCCAGCTTCAGTGATTTTTGCAGTACGTTCCAGTCAGTGGCAGCAGAGAACTGGAAGGAAAGGCGGCCGAAGGAGGAATTGGCTTTGGGGGTGACCAGTGAAATACACCTGCTGGAGAGCGTGCTACGCGTATACATGTAGCCTATAGCTTTGCTTTAGCTAGTGCTTCTACATCTGCATTGCTTGCTGTTTGGGGTTTTAGGCTGGGGGTTTCTGTATAAGCACTTTGTGACATCTGTTGATTTGATTTGCATAAATGTTTATCGATAGGCCTATTTGGTCAGAATGGTCTCATGTTAAGCCTAAAATTTCACGAAGCTACAGTATAGATGGTATTGCACTGCTGACATTTAGACTTCTGGCTAGTGGCAATAATGTAATTGCTGGTTCAGTAATTGAAGTTAGAAAATTCCAATCAACCTACCCGAACCTGCATGTCATGAGCCATCTCTGCACTCTCTCCCAGCTTGGATAGAAAGTTGTTGTGCGCAAAACCAGCCTATCAATGGCAAGTAATACAGTCAACCCACCCTCAAATCACTAGTTTACTAGGGATTATTTCATTATGCAGTGTAGCCTACTACCTATAGCCATCTACATCATTGAGCTGCTGTTTATAAACTTTTAATCCAAATTACACATCAAATAGCCTAACAATTATACTTAAGTATTCGTTGCTGCGTCTCTCTCTGTGTCTTTTTTTCTCTTTCTTTCTCTGTGTCTGCTTGTCTCTCTCTTGTTTTCTACATGGAAGGACCGACACTGGAGAAGAGAAGCAAGTACAAGGAGCGAACATTTCAAGGAATTAAGAAAATCAAACAAAACAAGAACAGCGTCTGGAGGGGGGAGGGAACAAAACCACAATGAAGCTGACACGGGATCAAACTGAGGAACAGACAGATATAGAGGCGGAAATCAACAAACTGAAGGAGTCCAGGTGAGTGCAATGCGTGTAATGATGGTGACAGGTGTACGTAATGATGGGCAGCCTGGCGCCCTCGAGGAACAGAGAGGGGGAGCGGGAGCAGGTGTGATACTACATAGATGGCTATAGTAGCTACTGCTTGTCTCGCTCTCTTGTTTTCTACATAGAGGGCTATAGTAGCTACAGTATGCTACTGCTTGTCTCTCTCTCTTGTTTTCTACATAGATGGCTATAGTAGCTACAGTATGCTACTGCTTGTCTCTCTCTCTTGTTTTCTACATAGAGGGCTATAGTATGCTACTGCTTGTGTCACTCCCTGACCACAGAGAGCCCTGGGGGTTCACTATGATGCAATAGGTCAGAGCGTGACTAGGGGGGTGTTCTAGTCTGGAGCGTTTCATCAGTCCAGTGCCACCTGTGCCGGCTCCCAGCACTCGTCCACCAGTGCGTGTGTACAGCCCAGAACCTCCAGTGACGGTCAACGGTTCGGAGCCTCCAGTGACGGTCTACAGCCCAGAACCTCCAGTGACGGTCTACAGCCCAGAACCTCCAGTGACGGTCAAAGGTTCGGAGCCTCCAGTGACGGTCAACGGTTCGGGGCCTCCAGTGACGGTCTACAGCCCAGAACCTCCAGTGACGGTCTACAGCCCAGAACCTCCAGTGACGGTCAAAGGTTCGGAGCCTCCAGTGACGGTCAACGGTCTGGAATCTCCAGTGACGGTCAACGGTCTGGAACCTCCAGTGATGGTCAACGGTCTGGAACCTCCAGTGACGGTCAACGGTCTGGAACCTCCAGTAATGGTCTACAGCCCAGAACCTCCAGTGACGGTCAACGGTTTGGAACCTCCAGTGACGGTCAACGGTCTGGAACCTCCAGTGATGGCCAACGGTCTGGAACCTCCAGTGATGGTCAACGGTTCGGAACCTCCAGTGACGGTCAAAGGTCTGGAACCTCCAGTGACGGTCAACGGTCTGGAACCTCCAGTGATGGTCAACGGTCTGGAACCTCCAGTGACGGTCAACGGTTCGGAACCTCCAGTGATGGTCAACGGTCCAGAACCTCCAGTGACGGTCAACGGTCCGGGGGGGGGGTCACACCCTGACCATAGAGAGCCCTTGCTATTTTGTTGTGTAAATGTTTTCACCACGGCCTGTAGGCCTGGTATTGACATCCCGGACAGTCTTTCCTGAGACAATGTGCATTAGATGTCCATTGCACTGCACACAATTTAAACGTAGTCTTGAATGATGCATGCCAAGATATACCAGAGACAAGGGAATGTTGATTTTGCAACAGCACAACTCAAACGCCGGTTCACCAGTATGAACGAAATCGCAAACCAACCACTTTTTTTTGTTTGTTTGAGCCCTCAAAGAACTGTCGTTGCTAAATATGATAAATATGTTGCATCTGCCAAGTTGTCTTCTTTCCAGGAGGGAGGTAGAGGCAGGGGGGAGGAGGGAGGTAGAGGCAGGGGGGAGGAGGGAGGTAGAGGCAGGGGGAGGAGGGAGGTAGAGGCAGGGGGGAGGAGGGAGGTAGAGGCAGGGGGAGGAGGGAGGTAGAGGCAGGGGAGGAGGGAGGTAGAGGCAGGGGGAGGAGGGAGGTAGAGGCAGGGGGAGGAGGGAGGTAGAGGCAGGGGGAGGAGGGAGGTAGAGGCAGGGGAGGAGGGAGGTAGAGGCAGGGGAGGAGGAGTGAGGTAGAGGCAGGGGAGGAGGGAGGTAGAGGCAGGGGAGGAGGAGTGAGGTAGAGGCAGGGGAGGAGGGAGGTAGATGCAGGAAGAGGAGGAGTGAGGTAGAGGCAGGGGGGAGGAGGGAGGTAGAGGCAGGGGGGAGGAGGGAGGTAGAGGCAGGGGGGAGGAGGGAGGTAGAGGCAGGGGGGAGGAGGGAGGTAGAGGCAGGGGAGGAGGAGGGAGGTAGAGGCAGGGGGGAGGAGGGAGGTAGAGGCAGGGGGGAGGAGGGAGGTAGAGGCAGGGGGAGGAGGGAGGTAGAGGCAGGGGAGGAGGAGTGAGGTAGAGGCAGGGGAGGAGGGAGGTAGATGCAGGGAGAGGAGGGAGGTAGAGGCAGGGGAGGAGGAGGGAGGTAGAGGCAGGGGAGGAAGAGGGAGGTAGAGGCAGGGGAGGAAGAGGGAGGTAGAGGCAGGGGAGGAGGAGGGAGGTAGAGGCAGGGGACGAGGAGGGAGGTAGAGGCAGGGGAGGAGGAGTGAGGTAGAGGCAGGGGAGGAGGAGGGAGGTAGAGGCAGGGGAGGAGGAGGGAGGTAGAGGCAGGGGAGGAGGAGGGAGGTAGATGCAGGGGAGGAGGAGGGAGGTAGATGCAGGGGGAGGAGGGAGGTAGAGGCAGGGGGAGGAGTGAGGTAGAGGCAGGGGAGGAGGGAGGTAGAGGCAGGGGGAGGAGTGAGATAGAGGCAGGGGGAGGAGGGAGGTAGATGCAGGGGAGGAGGAGGGAGGTAGAGAAAGGGGGAGAAGGGAGGTAAAGGCAGGGGGAGGAGTGGGGTAGAGGCAGGGGAGGAGGAGGGAGGTAGAGGAAGGGGAGGAGGACTGAGGAAGAGGCAGGGGAGGAGGAGGGAGGTAGAGGCAGGGGAGGAGGAGGGAGGTAGAGGCAGGGGAGGAGGAGGGAGGTAGAGGCAGGGGAGGAGGAGGGAGGTAGAGGCAGGGGAGGAGGAGGGAGGTAGAGGCAGGGGAGGAGGAGAGAGGTAGAGGCAGGGGAGGAGGGAGGTAGAGGCAGGGGGAGGAGTGAGATAGAGGCAGGGGGAGGAGGGAGGTAGATGCAGGGGAGGAGGAGTGAGGTAGAGGCAGGGGGAGGAGGGAGGTAGCAGCAGGGGAGGAGGAGGGAGGTAGAGGCAGGGGGAGGAGTGAGGTAGAGGCAGGGGAGGAGGAGGGAGGTAGAGGCAGGGGAGGAGGAGGGAGGTAGAGGCAGGGGGAGGAGGGAGGTAGAGGCAGGGGAGGAGGAGGGAGGTAGAGGCAGGGGAGGAGGAGGGAGGTAGAGGCAGGGGAGGAGGAGGGAGGTAGAGGCAGGGGGAGGAGGGAGGTAGAGGCAAAGTCTTTAATCTTTAATCCGGGTCTTTAATCTGTCCCTAAACTGTTCCTTAACATACATTATTATCCCAGAGCGTTGTGTGTTATTACATACATCATTACCCCAGAGCGTTGTGTGTGTTATTACATACATCATTATCCCAGAGCGTTGTGTGTGTTATTACATACATCATTATCCCAGAGCGTTGTGTGTTATTACATACATTATTATCCCAGGACGTTGTGTGTGTTATTACATACATCATTACCCCAGAGCGTTGTGTGTTATTACATACATTATTATCCCAGGACGTTGTGTGTGTTATTACATACATCATTACCCCAGAGCGTTGTGTGTTATTACATACATTATTATCCCAGAGCGTTGTGTGTTATTACATACATTATTATCCCAGAGCGTTGTGTGTTATTACATACATCATTATCCCAGAGCGTTGTGTGTTATTACATACATTATTATCCCAGAGCGTTGTGTGTTATTACATACATTATTATCCCAGAGCGTTGTGTGTTATTACATACATTATTATCCCAGAGCGTTGTGTGTTATTACATACATCATTATCCCAGGACGTTGTGTGTGTTATTACATACATCATTACCCCAGAGCGTTGTGTGTTATTACATACATTATTATCCCAGAGCGTTGTGTGTTATTACATACATTATTATCCCAGAGCGTTGTGTGTTATTACATACATCATTACCCCAGAGCGTTGTGTGTTATTACATACATTATTATCCCAGAGCGTTGTGTGTTATTACATACATCATTATCCCAGGACGTTGTGTGTGTTATTACATACATTATTACCCCAGAGCGTTGTGTTACATACAGCTGGAAAGAGTTTTTGATATCAAAGCGGCGGTACCAGCATTCTGACAAGAAATACACATTTCCTGAATTGGATCCTTCGTTTGTTAAATTCTACTAACTGTTATCAGAATCACAGAATACTTTTCCCCTTTTGCTGTCAGTGAATATAGTGAACGATAACTTGGTCTCGTGTCTTTGGCTGTGCCGGATTAAGTGATATGAAATCTATAATATCCTTTCTCTGTAATTAATATTCCCTGATTGAGCTAATCATGTAAATGTAACTAGAGAGTCGGGGCACCACAAAATAATATTTATAGAGCTGTTATCTTCCGAATAAACTCTTAAAGACCTAGTAATATTTTACATCAATAGCAGTCAATATTAATCATCGCCTTAATTCAGTCTCATCTGAAAGTTGTAAATTCTTGGTTATCTGCACGAACCCTGGTAGGTTGGTGGTAGATGGAAGGCCGTGTTGCCCAACCAAGTCCTTTGTCCTTTGAAGAATGTCTCTGGTGGTAAATTGAATACGTTGTAGTAACGTCGTTGTGTGGTAGACGGGACACTCTGTCTGTTCTTTCCAAGCCCAAGTTTGCAGCTGCTGTTGCTAACTCAACGGCTAGGAGGTATCACTTCTGTAGTGAATAAGAGTTCAAAGTTCATACCATTCGCAACCAAAGCTCACGCTGAGGTTGGCTTCATTCTGTAGTTGACATGTTAGTCCTTTTAACGCAGAGGCTGCAGACCTCATGTACTTGGAACAGGAGGTTATATTGTTGTGAAGGCTTTATATAGGAAGGGAGAGGAGGGCGTGTTTGAAAAGTTTTATAACCCATGTCTCTTCACAGGGGCGGGCCACTGATTGAGCAGGGCCCTAACCTTATGAAAATCCAAATCTCTCATTTGGAAGCTAAAATTACATTTAATCTTTTCACCAATAATTTTATATTCAAACATTTAAATTGAACAACAATTCCATGTGACTCCGATAACTACAATGTGCAGACTTTCCACTGTAGAGTTTATTTCATCTTATCATTGATGAGAATGTCTCAGATGACAACTGAACTGACATCATATTCATTAAGTACCACCGCATATGTTCAATTGGTCAGATTACCAGAATATAGTTCATTTCCTCCCACCTTCTGATGTTCCCAGAATCTCTATGTTAGCCAAGGGGTTTTCAAATGTCACATCAGTAGGGTAGAGAGAGGAAAAAGGGGGGGGGGGGATATGACTGTCATAAACCTTCCCCCAGGACAACGTCATGACACCGATATAATGTATTATGTCTGTGGATGTCAGTGTGTATAGTGAAGTAAATGATCCCCTTACAGAATGTCACATTTTTGGGGCAGCAGGTGGCCTAGCTGTTAAGAGCTTTGGGCCAGTAACCAAAAGGTCGCTGGTTCAAATTCCTGAGCGGACAAGGTGTAAAAATATGTTGTTCTCCCCTGGAGCAAGGCGGTTAATTAACTCCCAACACAAACTGCTCCTCGGGCTCTGACGACGTGGATGCCACTGCTCCCCGGGCTCTGACGACGTGGATGCCGACTACGGCAGCCCCTCTCACCTCTGGTTCAGAGGGGTTTGGTTAAATACGGAAGACATATTTCAGTTCAATACATCCAGTTGTGCAACTGACTAGGTATCCCCCTTTCCCCAGATAGATAGATAGATAGACCACAACACTGTCTGGGATAGATAGATAGATAGAAAGAAGGGGATGGATTGGTGGATGGATGGATGGATAGATAGTGACTCACCATGGCACTGATGAAGGGGATGGATAGATGGATAGATAGATGGATAGATAGATGGATGGATGGATAGATAGATAGATAGATGGATAGATGGATGGATGGATGGATAGATAGATAGATAGATAGATAGATAGATAGATAGATAGATAGACGGGGATGATTGGTCGATGGATAGATATTGACTCACCATGGCAGTGATGGCTGGTTTAGACACAATCCTGATTCCTGTAGTCATGGTTACTTGAGGAGTCTGTCCTTTACCTAGAGAAAGAGCACCATCACATTGGTCAGATCATCTTTATTTATATCATCTTCCTCCTCCTCATCAACAATATCATCTTCCTCCTCCTCCTCATCAACAATATCACCATCATCCTCCTCCTCGTCGTCAACAATATCACCATCATCATCCTCCTCCTCGTCAACAATATCACCATCATCCTCCTCGTCAACAATATCACCATCATCATCCTCCTCCTCGTCAACAATATCACCATCCTCCTCCTCATCAACAATATCATCATCCTCCTCCTCCTTGTCAACAATATCAACATCATCATCATCCTCCTTCTCGTCAACAATATCAACATCATCATCATCCTCCTCATCAACAATATCAACATCATCATCATCCTCCTCATCAACAATATCACCATCATCATCCTCCTCCTCATCAACAATATCACCATCACCATCCTCCTCCTCGTCAACAATATCACCATCATCATCCTCCTCCTCGTCAACAATATCACCATCCTCCTCCTCCTTGTCAACAATATCACCATCCTCCTCCTCGTCAACAATATCACCATCATCATCCTCCTCCTCGTCATTAATATCACCATCATCATCCTCCTCCTCGTCAACAATATCACCATCATCCTCCTCCTTGTCAACAATATCAACATCATCATCCTCCTCCTCGTCAACAATATCACCATCATCCTCCTCGTCAACAATATCACCATCATCATCCTCCTCCTCGTCAACAATATCATCATCATCATCCTCGTCGTCAACAATATCACCATCATCATCCTCCTCCTCGTCAACAATATCATCATCATCCTCCTCGTCAACAATATCACCATCATCATCCTCCTCCTCGTCAACAATATCACCATCCTCCTCCTCATCAACAATATCATCATCCTCCTCCTCCTTGTCAACAATATCAACATCATCATCATCCTCCTCCTCGTCAACAATATCAACATCATCATCATCCTCCTCATCAACACTATCACCATCATCATCCTCCTCCTCATCAACAATATCACCATCACCATCATCCTCCTCATCAACAATATCAACATCATCATCATCCTCCTCATCAACACTATCACCA
This sequence comes from Oncorhynchus mykiss, assembly GCF_057628025.1. Taxonomy (NCBI): domain Eukaryota; kingdom Metazoa; phylum Chordata; class Actinopteri; order Salmoniformes; family Salmonidae; genus Oncorhynchus; species Oncorhynchus mykiss. The sequence goes on along the minus strand of NC_143033.1, from coordinate 3,725,928 downwards.
TCATCATCCTCCTCCTCATCAACAATATCACCATCACCATCCTCCTCCTCGTCAACAATATCACCATCATCATCCTCCTCCTCGTCATTAATATCACCATCATCATCCTCCTCCTCGTCAACAATATCATCATCCTCCTCCTCGTCATTAATATCACCATCATCATCCTCCTCCTCGTCAACAATATCACCATCATCAGCCTCCTCCTCATCAACAATATCACCATCATCATCCTCCTCCTCATCAACAAATCACCATCATCCTCCTCCTCCTCGTCAACAGTATCACCATCATCCTCCTCATCAACAATATCATCATCCTCCTCCTCGTCAACAGTATCACCATCATCCTCCTCATCAACAATATCACCATCATCATCCTCCTCCTCGTCAACAATATCACCATCATCATCCTCCTCCTCATCAACAATATCACCATCATCATCCTCCTCCTCATCAACAAATCATCCTCATCCTCCTCCTCCTCGTCAACAATATCACCATCATCATCCTCCTCCTCATCAACAATATCACCATCATCATCCTCCTCCTCGTCAACAATATCACCATCATCATCCTCCTCCTCGTCATTAATATCACCATCATCATCCTCCTCCTTGTCAACAATATCACCATCATCATCCTCCTCCTCATCAACAATATCATCATCTTCCTCCTCGTCAACAATATCACCATCATCAGCCTCCTCCTCATCAACAATATCACCATCATCATCCTCCTCCTCATCAACAAATTACCATCATCCTCCTCCTCCTCGTCAACAGTATCACCATCATCCTCCTCGTCAACAATATCATCATCCTCCTCCTCATCAACAATATCACCATCATCATCCTCCTCCTCGTCAACAATATCATCATCCTCCTCCTCATCAACAATATCACCATCATCATCCTCCTCCTCATCAAATCACCATCATCCTCCTCCTACTCGTCAACAGTATCACCATCATCATCCTCCTCCTCGTCAACAATATCACCATCGTCCTCCTCGTCAATAATATCACCATCATCATCATCCTCCTCATCAACAATATCACCATCATCCTTCTCCTCCTCGTCAACAATATCACCATCATCATCCTCCTCCTCGTCAACAATATCATCATCATCATCCTCCTCCTCGTCAACAATATCATCATCATCATCATCCTCCTCATCAAGAATATCACCATCGTCATCATCCTCCTCATCAACAATATTACCATCATCATCCTCCTCCTCATCAACAATATCACCATCATCATTGGGCAGGGGCGAAAGGTAGCCTAGCGGTTTGAGTATTGGGCCAGTAACCGAAAGGTCACTGGTTCGAATACAGTAATACAGTTTACTGTAGCAGGAATACTCCAACCACTTACTGTAGCAGGAATACTCCAACCATTTACTGTAACCCCTGGGAATACTCTAACCATTTACTGTAGCCCCTGGGAATACTCCAACCATTTACTGTAGCCCCTGGGAATACTCAGGGGGTACCCTATTTGCCATTTGGGATGTAGCCATGGTGTGTTCCAGGAGCAGCTTGATCTGTTGCCGTGACTCCTATCCTCTCCATGTTCTCCACCATGTTGGTCTATAAGGTGTTTGTCATCCCACCACTGAAGCATTGTTTTACACAGACACACCTGCTGCCTATGACGTGTGCAAATACATAGTCAGTTATATTGTGTACACTACGCTGTGTCCTGTGCATTTGACAAATAAACTTTGATATGGTCAGATTTAATCAAAAACACACTTTGGAAGAATCTCCCTATCGCTCATTACCTGATCACAGTACTTAGATGAAAAGAGAAACCAGCACACTACTCTTGCTACTATCACTGATGTTTCTGATGAAAAGAGAAACCAACACACTGCCTCTGCTGGTATCACTGTTGTTTCTTATGAAAAGAGAAACCAGCACACTGTTCTTGCTAGTATCTCTGCTGTTTATGATGAAAAGAGAAACCAAAACACTGTTCTTGCTAGTATCACTATTGGCCTCTTGGAAGCTTTACGAGGTCGATACGTGAAGCTTCAATAAAACAACAGTGATACAAGCAAGGGCAGCGTGCAGGTTTCTCTTTTCAGCTAAATGATATCTCTCTGTTACCATGGCACCAAGATAGCTTGGATGTGCGAGTGCCCTTTTTTGAATTTGGATCACAGTACTTTAAATGCGTTTCTTTTTTTGTTGTTATGGTGCAAGAACAATGTTATTTTGTTCTGCAGCGTGGGTTTGATTGAATGTGTAATTCAAGGGACCTCCTGCAGTACCAAACTGAGGATGTTGGGGGCACCCTAGAGACACATTTGGACACATCACTGTGCTTTACCTGCTCTGGGTGGGTCTAACTGGGATATTAGGCCCAATTAGGATATCATCCCCACACACAAAATGCATGTGGAGGGTTTAGTCAAATAAGCTATTTTCATTATGTTGTCAATTGAGTTAAAAACAAGATGGACGTCCCAAAGGTATATCATCTGTTGAAGACAGCACCACCACAATCTGTTGTTGACAGCACCACCACAATCTGTTGTTGACAGCACCACCACAATGTGTTGTTGACAGCACCACCACAATCTGTTGAAGACAGCACCACCATAATCTGTTGAAGACAGCACCACCACAATCTGTTGTTGACAGCACCACCACAATCTGTTGTTGACAGCACCACCACAATCTGTTGTAGACAGCACCACCACAATCTGTTGTAGACGGCACCACCACAATCTGTTGTCAAGTCAGGTGTGCCCTGCGTATTGATCCTTGACTGTGGCGGTTAGCGGTACACTAGCGTACATGTCAAACATAGACCTAGGCACTAGCCATGTGGCTTACACAGGTCTCAGCGTGTTCCAATGGGCACAGACGTCAGTTCAACGTCTAGTTTTGATTTACATTTGGTTGATTGTCAACTAAGGTGGATTCATCGTGAATTTAGGTTTAAAGATGGGTGAAAAAAAATAACTACATTACCTGAATACTAAATTAAATCAGTTGTCCACGTTGAAGTGTGAGACGGTAGTTGAAGTGTGTGTGTGACGGTAGTTGTGGTGTGTGTGTGACGGTAGTTGAAGTGTGTGTGTGACGGTAGTTGAGGTGTGTGTGACGGTAGTTGCGGTGTGTGTGACGGTAGTTGCGGTGTGTGTGACGGTAGTTGAGGTGTGTGTGACGGTAGTTGAGGTGTGTGTGACGGTAGTTGAGGTGTGTGTGTGACGGTAGTTGTGGTGTGTGTGTGACGGTAGTTGAGGTGTGTGTGTGACGGTAGTTGCGGTGTGTGTGACGGTAGTTGACGTGTGTGTGTGAAGTTAGTTGCGGTGTGTGTGACGGTAGTTGCGGTGTGTGTGACGGTAGTTGAGGTGTGTGTGACGGTAGTTGAGGTGTGTGTGTGACGGTAGTTGTGGTGTGTGTGTGACGGTAGTTGAGGTGTATGTGTGAGACGGTAGCTGCGGTGTGTGTGACGGTAGTTGACGTGTGTGTGTGACGGTAGTTGTGGTGTGTGTGACGGTAGTTGCGGTGTGTGTGACGGTAGTTGAAGTGTGTGTGTGACGGTAGTTGAAGTGTGTGTGTGACGGTAGTTGAAGTGTGTGTGTGACGGTAGTTGAAGTGTGTGTGTGACGGTAGTTGAGGTGTGTGTGACGGTAGTTGCGGTGTGTGTGACGGTAGTTGCGGTGTGTGTGTGACGGTAGTTGAAGTGTGTGTGTGACGGTAGTTGAAGTGTGTGTGACGGTAGTTGAGGTGTGTGTGTGACGGTAGTTGTGGTGTGTGTGTGACGGTAGTTGAGGTGTGTGTGTGACGGTAGTTGCGGTGTGTGTGACGGTAGTTGAGGTGTGTGTGTGACGGTAGTTGATGTGTGTGTGTGACGGTAGTTGAAGTGTGTGTGACGGTAGTTGAAGTGTGTGTGACGGTAGTTGAAGTGTGTGTGACGGTAGTTGAAGAGTGTGTGTGATGGTAGTTGAAGTGTGTGTGTGTGTGACGGTAGTTGAAGTGTGTGTGTGACGGTAGTTGATGTGTGTGTGTGACGGTAGTTGCGGTGTGTGTGTGACGGTAGTTGTGATGTGTGTGTGACGGTAGTTGAAGTGTGTGTGACGGTAGTTGATGTGTGTGTGTGACGGTAGTTGCGGTGTGTGTGACTGTAGTTGAAGTGTGTGTGTGACGGTTGTTGAAGTGTGTGTGTGACGGTAGTTGAAGTGTGTGTGTGACGGTAGTTGAAGTGTGTGTGTGACGGTAGTTGAAGTGTGTGTGTGATGGTAGTTGAAGTGTGTGTGTGACGGTAGTTGAAGTGTGTGTGTGACGGTAGTTGAAGTGTGTGTGACGGTAGTTGAAGTGTGTGTGTGATGGTAGTTGAGGTGTGTGTGTGACTGTAGTTGAAGTGTGTGTTGACGGTAGTTGAAGTGTGTGTTGACGGTAGTTGAAGTGTGTGTGTGATGGTAGTTGAGGTGTGTGTGTGACTGTAGTTGAAGTGTGTGTGTGATGGTAGTTGAGGTGTGTGTGTGACTGTAGTTGAAGTGTGTGTGTGACGGTAGTTGAAGTGTGTGTGTGACGGTAGTTGAAGTGTGTGTGTGATGGTAGTTGAAGTGTGTGTGACGGTAGTTGCGGTGTGTGTGTGACGGTAGTTGAAGTGTGTGTGACGGTAGTTGAAGAGTGTGTGTGATGGTAGTTGAAGTGTGTGTGACGGTAGTTGATGTGTGTGTGTGACGGTAGTTGCGGTGTGTGTGTGTCGGTAGTTGAAGTGTGTGTGATGGTAGTTGCGGTGTGTGTGTGACGGTAGTTGAAGTGTGTGTGATGGTAGTTGCGGTGTGTGTGTGACGGTAGTTGAAGTGTGTGTGATGGTAGTTGCGGTGTGTGTGTGACGGTAGTTGCGGTGTGTGTGTGTCGGTAGTTGAAGTGTGTGTGATGGTAGTTGCGGTGTGTGTGTGACGGTAGTTGCGGTGTGTGTGACCTTATTTGCAATGTGTGTGAAGTTAACTACAGTGTGTGTGACGTTAACTACAGTGTGTGTGACATTACTTACAGTGTGTGTGATGTTAGTTGAAGTGTGTGTGATGTTAGTTGAAGTGCTTGATGTTAATTGCAGTGTGTGGGACCTTATTTGCAGTGTGTGTGAGAGTAGTGTTAGAGTAGTGGTAGAATAGTGGAAGAGTAGAGTAGTGGTAGAGTAGAGTGGTGTTAGAGTAGTGGTAGAGTAGAGTAGAGTAGTGGTAGTGTAGAGTAGTAGTAGGGTAGAGTAGTGGTATAGTAGTGGTAGAGGAGAGGTAGAGTAGTGATAGAGTAGTGGTATTGTAGTGGTAGAGGTATTGTAGTGATAGAGTAGTGGTAGAGTAGTGGTATTGTAGTGGTAGAGTAGTGTAAGAGAAGTGGTAGAGTGGTGGTAGAGTATAGAGTAGTGGTAGAGTAGATTATTGGTATAGTAGTAGTAGAGTAGTGTAAGAGTAGTGGTAGACTAGTGGTAGAGTAGGGTAGTAGTAGGGTAGAGTAATGGTAGAGTAGTAGTAGGGTAGAGTAGTGGTAGAACAGTGGTAGAGTAGAGTAGAGGTATTGTGGTGGTAGAGTAGAGGTATAGTAGTTGTAGAGTAGAGGTAGAGTAGAGTAGTGGTATTGTAGTGGTAGAGTAGAGGTATTGTAGTTGTAGAGTAGAGGTAGAGTAGAGTAGTGGTATTGTAGTGGTACAGTAGAGGTATAGTAGAGTAGTGGTAGAGTAGTGGTACAGTAGAGGTATAGTAGAGTAGTGGTAGAGTCAAGTAGTGGTATTGTAGTGGTAGAGTAGTGGTAGAGTAGAGGTATTGTAGTGGTAGAGTAGAGGTATTGTAGTTGTAGAGTAGAGGTATAGTAGAGTAGTGGTATTGTAGTGGTACAGTAGAGGTATAGTAGAGTAGTGGTAGAGTAGTGGTACAGTAGAGGTATAGTAGAGTAGTGGTAGAGTAGTGGTACAGTAGAGGTATAGTAGAGTAGTGGTATTGTAGTGGTAGAGTAGAGGTATTGTAGTTGTAGAGTAGAGGTATTGTAGTGGTAGAGAAGAGGTATAGTAGAGTAGTGGTATTGTAGTGGTAGAGTAGAGGTATTGTAGTTGTAGAGTAGAGGTATTGTAGTGGTAGAGAAGAGGTAGAGTAGAGTAGTGGTATTGTAGTGGTAGAGTAGAGGTATTGTAGTTGTAGAGTAGAGGTATTGTAGTGGTAGAGAAGAGGTAGAGTAGAGTAGTGGTATTGTAGTGGTAGAGTAGAGGTATTGTAGTTGTAGAGTAGAGGTATTGTAGTTGTAGAGTAGAGGTAGAGTAGAGTAGTGGTATTGTAGTGGTAGAGTAGAGGTATTGTAGTTGTAGAGTAGAGGTAGAGTAGAGTAGTGGTATTGTAGTGGTAGAGAAGAGGTAGAGTAGAGTAGTCGTATTGTAGTGGTAGAGTAGAGGTATTGTAGTGGTACAGTAGAGGTAGAGTAGAGTAGTGGTATTGTAGTGGTACAGTAGAGGTAGAGTAGAGTAGTGGTATTGTAGTGGTAGAGAAGAGGTATTGTAGTTGTAGAGTAGAGGTAGAGTAGTGTTAGAGTAGAGTAGTGGTATTGTAGTGGTACAGTAGAGGTAGAGTAGAGTAGTGGTATAGTGGTTGTAGAGTTAAGGTAGAGTAGTGGTAGAATATAGAGTAGTGGTACAGTAGTGGTACAGTAGAGTAGTGGTAGAGTAATGGTATAGTAGTGATATTGTGGTTGTAGAGTAGTGGTAGAGTCAAGTAGTGGTATTGTAGTGGTAGATTAGTGAAGAGGTATAGTAGTGGTAGTGTAGAGTAGATGTTTTTATTTTATTTAACTTTTATTTAACTAGGCAAGTCAGTTACTTAAGAACAAATTCTTATTTTTTATAGAGTAGTTGAAAAGTAGTGTTAGAGGAGAGGTAGAGTAGTGTTAGAGTAGTTGTAGAGTAGTGGTAGAGTAGTGATAGAGTAGAGGTATTGTAGTGGTAGAGTAGTGGTAGAGTAGTGGTAGAGTAGAGGTATTGTAGTGGTAGAGTAGTGGTAGAGTAGAGGTATTGTAGTGGTAGAGTAGAGGTATTGTGGTGGTAGAGTAGAGGTATAGTAGTTGTAGAGTAGTGTTAGAGTAGAGTTGTGGTAGAGTAGAGTACTGGTAGAGTGGTGGTATTTTAGATGTGAATTAGTTGTATAGTAGTGGTAGAGTAGTGGTAGAGAAGTGGTAGAGTAGAATTGTGGTAGAGCAGAGTACTGGTAGAGTGGTGGTATGTTCGTTGTGGAGTAGTTTTATATTAGTGGTAGAGTCGTGGTAGGGTAGTTGTATAGTAGTGGTAGAGTAGTGGTAGAATAGTGGTAGAGGAGAGGTAGACTAGTGGTAGAGTAGAGGTATTGTGGTGGTAGAGTAGAGGTATAGTAGTTGTAGAGTAGTGTTAGAGTAGAGTAGTGGTATAGTGGTTGTAGAGTTAAGGTAGAGTGGTGGTAGAGTATAGAGTAGTGGTACAGTGGTGGTACAGTAGAGTAGTGTTAGAGTAATGGTATAGTAGTGGTAGAGTAGAGTACTGGTAGAGTGGTGGTATTTTAGAGGTGAATTAGTTGTATAGTAGTGGTAGAGTAGTGGTAGAGAAGTGGTAGAGCAGAGTACTGGTAGAGTGGTGGTATTTTAGATGTGGATTAGTTGTACAGTAGTGGTAGAGTAGAATTGTGGTAGAGCAGAGTACTGGTAGAGTGGTGGTATTTTAGATGTGGATTAGTTGTACAGTAGTGGTAGAGTCGTGGTAGAGTAGAGGTATTGTGGTGGTAGAGTAGAGGTATAGTAGTTGTAGAGTAGTGTTAGAGTAGAGTTGTGGTAGAGTAGAGTACTGGTAGAGTGGTGGTATTTTAGATGTGAATTAGTTGTATAGTAGTGGTAGAGTAGTGGTAGAGAAGTGGTAGAGTAGAATTGTGGCAGAGCAGAGTATTGGTAGAGTGGTGGTATATTCGTTGTGGTGTAGTTTTATAGTCGTGGTAGAGTAGTTGTATAGTAGTGGTAGAGTAGTGGTAGAATAGTGGTAGAGGAGAGGTAGACTAGTGGTAGAGTAGAGTAGTGGTAGAATAGTGGTAGTGTAGTGACAGAATACTGGTAGAGTAGTGGTCGAGTAGTGGTAGAGTAGAATAGTGGTAGATTAGTGGTTGAGTAGTGGTAGAGTAGAGTAGTGGTAGAATAGTGGTAGAGTAGTGTAGTTACAGAATACTGGTAGAGTAGTGGTCGAGTAGTGGTAGCGTAGAGCAGTGGTAGAGTAGAGTAGAATGGTGTTGGAGTAATGATAAAGTAGAGTAGTGGCAGAGTAGAGGTAGAGTAGAATAGTGGTATTGTTGTGGTAGAGTAGTGGTTTTGTGGTTGTAGCGTAGAGGTAGAGTAGAATAGTGGTATTGTTGTGGTAGAGTAGAGGTATTGTGGAGGTAGAGTAGTGGTAGAGCCGTTTTAGAGTAGTGATTGAGTAGTGGTAGAGTAGAGTAGTAGTGGTAGAGTACCGGTATAGTAGCTGTAGAGTAGTGGTAGAGTAGTGTTAGAGTAGTGTTAGAGTAGACTACTGGTATAGTAGTTTTAGAGTTGAGGTAGAGTGGTGGTAGAGTAGAGTAGTGGTAAATAGTGGTATAGTAGAGTAGCGGTAGAGTAGAGTAGTGGTTTAGTAGTTACAGAGTTGAGGTAGAGTGGTGGTAGAGTAGAGTAGTGGTAAATAGTGGTATAGTAGAGTAGCGGTAGAGTAGAGTAGTGGTTTAGTAGTTGTAGAGTTGAGGTAGAGTGGTGGTAGAGTAGAGTAGTGGTAGAGTAGTGGTAAATAGTGGTATAGTAGAGAAGCGGTAGAGTAGAGTAGTGGTATAGTAGTTTTAGAGTTGAGGTAGAGTGGTGGTAGAGCAGAGTAGTGGTAGAGTAGAGTAGCGGTAGAGTAGAGTAGTGGTAAATAGTGGTATAGTAGAGAAGCGGTAGAGTAGAGTAGTGGTATAGTAGTTTTAGAGTTGAGGTAGAGTGGTGGTAGAGCAGAGTAGTGGTAGAGTAGAGTAGTGGTAGAGTAGAGTAGTGGTAAATAGTGGTATAGTAGAGTAGCGGTAGAGTAGAGTAGTGGTATAGTAGTTTTAGAGTTGAGGTAGAGTGGTGGTAGAGCAGAGTAGTGGTAGAGTAGAGTAGTTGAAAAGCAGATCTAGAGAAGTGGTAGTAGAAATAAGTTGTAGAGTTATGTTAGAGTAGTGGTAGATGAGTGGTATAGTAGTGGTAGAGTAGTGGTAGAGGAGTAGTCTAGTAGTGGTAGAGTTTTGGTAGAGTAGTGGTAGAGTGGTGGTATAATTGTTATAGAGTATTTGTATAGTAGTGTAAGGTATTGGTAGAGTAGTGGTAGAGTAGTGGCAGAGTAGTGGTAGAGGAGTGTTATAATTGTTATATAGTGGTTGTATAGTAGTGTAAAGTTTAATAGAGTAGTGGTAGAGGAGTGGTGTAGTAGTGGTAGAGTAGAGTAGTGGTAGAGTGGTGGTATATTAGTTGCATAGTATTCGTATAGTAGTGGTAGAGTAGTGCTGGAGTAGTGGTAGAGTAGTGTTTAGTGGTGGTGGAGGAGTGGTAGAGTAGAGCAGTGGTAGGGTAAAGAACAGTAGTTTAAGTGGTTGTGTAGAGTCAAGTTGATGTGGAGTAGTGGTAGAGTAGTGGTAGTGGTAGTGTCGAGGTAGAGTAGACAGTGGAAGAATAGCACTAGAGTAGATTAGTGGTAGATTATAATAGTGGTAGAGTAGGTGTAGAGTAGATTAGTGGTAGAGTAGAGATAGGGTAGAGAAGATTAGTTTTAGTGGAAGGGCAGAGCAGAGCAGATTTGATATAGAGTAGTGGTTGAGTGGTGGTAGAGTAGTAGATATAGAGTAGAGGTAGAGTACTGGTTGAGTAGAGGATGAGTAGTGGTAGAATAGTTGTAGTGGTAAGGTAGAGTAAGTGTAGAGAAGTGGTAGGGTTGAGTTGTGGTAGGTTAGAGTAGAGTAGTGGTAGAGTAGAGTAGTCGAAGAGTAGTGGTAGAGTAGTGGTGAATAAAGTAGTGGTAGAGTAGAGTAGTGATAGAGTAGAGGTAGAGCAGTGGAAGAGTAGTGGTAGAGTAGTTGTATAGGAGTGGTAAAGTTGTTATAGAGTAATGGTAGATTAGTGGTATAATAGTGGTTGAGGAGTGGTATAGTAGTGGTGGAGTAGTGGTATAGTAGTTGTAGAGTAATGGTAGATGAGTGGTATAGTAGTGGTTGAGTAGTGGTATTGTAGTGGTGGAATAGTGGTAGAGTAGTGGTATAAAAGTGGTAGGGTAGTGGTATAGTAGTGGTAGATTAGTGGTATAGTAGTGGTGGAGTAGTGGTAGAGTAGTGGTAGAATAGTGGTCAAGTAGTGGTGGAGTGCTGGTAGAGTGGTAGTAGAGTAGTGGTAGAGTAGAGGTAGAGTGGTTTTAGAGTAGTGGTGGAGGAGTGGTAGATTAGAGTATTGGTAGAGTAGACTAGTGGTTGAGTAGTGTTAGAGTAGTGGTAGTGTAGAGTAGTGGTAGGGTAGTGGTAGGGTAGTGGTAGAGTAGAGTAGAGGTAGAGTAGTTGTAGAGTAGTTGTAGAGTAGTGGTAGGGTAGGGTAGAGAATAATAGTTTTTGTGGTAGGGTAGAGTAGAGCAGTGGTAGATAACAGGTAACGTAGTGGTAGAGTAGTGGTAGAGTAGTTGTATAGTAGTTGTAGAGCAATGGTAGATTAGTGGTGTAGTAGTGGTTGAGTAGAGGTATAGTAGTTGTAGAGTAGTGGTATAGTAGTGGTAGAGTAGTGGTAGATTAGAATAGTTGTAGAGTAGTGGTAGAGTAGAGGTAGGGTAGTGGTAGATAGGTAGGGTAGGGTAGGGTAGTGGTAGATAGGTAGAAGTAGGGTAGAGGTAGATATAGAGTAGAGTTGTCTTAGAGTAGAGTGGTGGTAGAGTAGAGTAGATATTGTGTAGACGTAGAGTAGTGTAGAGTAGAGGTTGAGTAGTGTAGAGTAGAGTAGAGGTAGAGTAGAGGTAGAGTAGTGTAGAGTAGAGTAGAGGTTGAGTAGTGTAGTGCAGAGAAGAGTAAAGGTTAAGTAGTGTAGAGTAGAGTATAGGTAGAGTAGAGTTTGAGTAGAGTAGAGTAGAGGTAGAGTATAGGTAGAGTAGACGTAGAGTAGAGGTAGAGTAGAGGCAGAGTAGAGTAGAGGTAGAGTAGAGTAGAGGTAGAGTAGAGTAGAGTAGAGTAGATAAGAGGTAACGTAGTGATATAGTAGTTGTAGAGTAGTGGTAGAGCAGTGGTATAGTAGTTGTAGAGTAGTGGTAGGGAATTGGTAGAGTAGAGTAGAGGTAGAGTAGTTGTAGAGTAGTTGTAGAGTAGTTGTAGAGTAGTGGTAGGGTAGTGGTAGAGTAGAGTAGAGGTAGAGCAGTTGTAGAGTAGTTGTAGAGTAGTTGTAGAGTAGTGGTAGGGTAGAGAATAATAGTTTTTGTGGTAGGGTAGAGTAGAGCAGTGGTAGATAACAGGTAACGTAGTGGTAGAGTAGTGGTAGAGTAGTTGTATAGTAGTTGTAGAGCAATGGTAGATTAGTGGTGTAGTAGTGGTTGAGTAGAGGTATAGTAGTTGTAGAGTAGTGGTATAGTAGTGGTAGAGTAGTGGTAGATTAGAATAGTTGTAGAGTAGTGGTAGAGTAGAGGTAGGGTAGTGGTAGATAGGTAGGGTAGGGTAGGGTAGTGGTAGATAGGTAGAAGTAGGGTAGAGGTAGATATAGAGTAGAGTTGTCTTAGAGTAGAGTGGTGGTAGAGTAGAGTAGATATTGTGTAGACGTAGAGTAGTGTAGAGTAGAGGTTGAGTAGTGTAGAGTAGAGTAGAGGTAGAGTAGAGGTAGAGTAGTGTAGAGTAGAGTAGAGGTTGAGTAGTGTAGTGCAGAGAAGAGTAAAGGTTAAGTAGTGTAGAGTAGAGTATAGGTAGAGTAGAGTTTGAGTAGAGTAGAGTAGAGGTAGAGTATAGGTAGAGTAGACGTAGAGTAGAGGTAGAGTAGAGGCAGAGTAGAGTAGAGGTAGAGTAGAGTAGAGGTAGAGTAGAGTAGAGTAGAGTAGATAAGAGGTAACGTAGTGATATAGTAGTTGTAGAGTAGTGGTAGAGCAGTGGTATAGTAGTTGTAGAGTAGTGGTAGGGAATTGGTAGAGTAGAGTAGAGGTAGAGTAGTTGTAGAGTAGTTGTAGAGTAGTTGTAGAGTAGTGGTAGGGTAGTGGTAGAGTAGAGTAGAGGTAGAGCAGTTGTAGAGTAGTTGTAGAGTAGTTGTAGAGTAGTGGTAGGGTAGAGAATAATAGTTTTTGTGGTAGGGTAGAGTAGAGCAGTGGTAGATAAGAGGTAACGTAGTGGTAGAGTAGTGGTAGATAGTGGTAGAGTAGTTGTATAGTAGTTGTAGAGCAATGGTAGATTAGTGGTGTAGTAGTGGTTGAGTAGAGGTATAGTAGTTGTAGAGTAGTGGTATAGTAGTGGTAGAGTAGTGGTAGATTAGAGTAGTTGTAGAGTAGTGGTAGGGTAGAGGTAGGGTAGTGGTTGATAGGTAGGGTAGGGTAGGGTAGTGGTAGATAGGTAGAAGTAGGGTAGAGGTAGATATAGAGTAGAGTTGTCTTAGAGTAGAGTGGTGGTAGAGTAGAGTAGATGTTGTGTAGACGTAGAGTTGTGTAGAGTAGAGTAGAGGTTGAGTAGTGTAGAGTAGAGTAGAGGTTGAGTAGTGTAGAGTAGAGTAGAGGTAGAGTAGAGGTAGAGTAGTGTAGAGTAGAGTAGAGGTTGAGTAGTGTAGTGCAGAGAAGAGTAAAGATTAAGTAGTGTAGAATAGAGTAGAGGTAGAGTAGAGTTTGAGTAGAGTAGAGTAGAGGTAGAGTATAGGTAGAGTAGACGTAGAGTAGAGGTAGAGTAAAGGCATAGTAGAGTGGAGGTAGAGTAGAGTAGAGGTATAGTAGAGGTAGAGTAGAGTAGAGGTAGAGTAGAGTAGAGGTAGAGTAGAGTAGAGTAGAGTAGATAAGAGGTAACTTAGTGGTAGAGTAGTGATATAGTAGTTGTATAGTAGTGGTAGAGCAGTTGTATAGTAGTTGTAGAGTAATGGTAGATTAGTGGTGTAATAGTGGTTGAATAGTGGTGTAGTAGTGGTTGAGTAGTGGTATAGTAGTTGTGGAGTAGTGGTAGAATAGTGCTTAAGTAGTGGTAGAGTGGTGGTAGAGTAGTGGTAGATGAGTGGTATAGTATTGGTATAGTAGTTGTAGATTAGTTTTAGAGTAGAGGTAGCGTAGTGGGAGAGTATAGTAGTGGGATATTATTGTAGTACAAGAGTAGAGTAGTGGTAGAGGCAAAGCAGTGTTAGAGTAGTGTTATTGAAGAATAGAGTAGTGGTAGAGTAGGGAAGTGGTAGAGTAGAGTAGTGCTAGAATACCTGTAGAGTAGAGTAGTTGTAGCGTAGAGTTGTGGTGGAGTAGTGGTAGAGTAGTAGTAGAATAGAGTAGTTGTAGAGTAGAGAAGTGGTAGAGTAGTGGTATAGTAGAGTAGTGGTAGAGTAGTGGTAGAGTAGAGTAGTTGTTGAGTAGTGTTAGAGTAGTGGTAGAGTAGAGTAGTTATTGAGTTGTGTTCGAGTAGTGGTAGAGTAGTGGTAGAGTAGTGGTATAGTAGTGGTGGTAGAGTAGAGGTGGAGTAGTGGTAGAGTAGTGGTAGAGTAGTGGTAGAGTAGTGGTATAGTAGTGGTGGAATAGAGTAGTTTTTGAGTAGTGTTAGAGTAGTGGTAGAGTAGAGTAGTTGTTGAGTTGTGTTCGAGTAGTGGTAGAGTAGTGGTATAGTAGTGGTGGTAGAGTAGAGGTGGAGTAGTGGTAGAGTAGTGATGGCATATTGTTATAGTAGTGGTGGTAGAGTAGAGGTGGAGTAGTGGTATAGTAGTGGTTGAATGGTGGTATAGTAGTGGTAGAGTAGTGGTAGAGTAGTGGTATAGTGGTGGTAGAGTAGAGGTGGAGTAGTGGTAGAGTAGTGATGGCATGTTGTTATAGTAGTGGTGGTAGAGTAGAGGTGGAGTAGTGGTGTAGTAGTGGTTGAATGGTGGTATAGTAGTGGTAGAGTAGTGGTAGAGTAGTGGTATTGAAGATTGGTGGTAGAGTAGAGTAGTGGTAGTGTAGTGTTATAGTTGGGGTAGAGTAGTGGTAGAGTAGAGGTATGGTAGTGGTAGAGTAAAGTAGTGGTTGAGTAGTGGTAGAGACGTGGTAGAGTAGTGGTAGAGTAGAGTAGTTGTTGAGTAGTGGTAGAGTAAAGTAGTGGTAGAGTAATGGTAGAGTAGAGTAGTGGTAGAGTTGTGGTAGAGTGGAGTAGTTGTTGAGTAGTGTTAGAGTAGTGGTAGAGTAGAGTAGTTGTTGAGTTGTGTTCGAGTAGTGTTCGAGTAGTGGTAGAGTAGTGGTAGAGTAGCAGTAGAATAGATTAGTTGTCGAGTAGAGCAATGGTAGAGTAGTGGTATAGTAGTTGTAGAGTAGAGTTGTTGTAGAATAGAGTAGTGGTAGAGCAGTGGTATAGTAGTGGTAGAGTAGTGGTATAGTATTGGTGGAATAGTTGTATAGTAGTGGTAGTAGAGTAGAGGTGGAGAAGTGGTAGAGTAGTGGTTGAATAGTGGTATAGTAGTTGTAGAGTAGTTTTAAATTAGTGGTAGAGGAGTGGTAGAGTAATGGTAGAGTAGAGCTAGGGTAATGGTAGAGTAAAGTAGTAGTAGAGTAGAGTAGTGGTAGAGTAGTGGTGGAGTAAAGTAGTGGAAGAGTAGTGGTAGAGTAGTGGTTGAACAGTGCTGAAGTATTGGTAGAGTAGTGGTAGGGGAGTTGTATAGTAGTGGTAGATTAGTGGTATTGTAGAGTAGTGGTCGAGTAGTGGTAGAGTAGTAGTAGAGTAGACTAGTTGTTGATTAGTGTTAGAGTAGTGGTTTAGGAGTTGTATAGTAGTGGTAGAGTAGTGTTAGATTAGAGTGGTGTTAGAGTATTGGTAGAGTAGTGGTTGATTAGAGTAGTTGTAGAGTAGTGTTAGGGTAGAGGTAGGGTAGTGGTAGATAGGTAGGGTAGGGTAGTGGTAGATAGGTAGAGGTAGGGTAGAGGTAGATATAGAGTAGAGTACAGTAGAGGTAGAGTAGAGGTAGAGTAGAGGTAGAGTAGAGGTAGAGTAGAGTAGAGGTAGAGTAGAGTAGAGGTAGAGTAGAGGTAGAGTAGAGGTAGAGTAGAGTAGAGGTAGAGTAGTGGTAGAGTAGTGGTAGATTAGAGTAGTGTTAGAGTATTGGTAGAGTAGTGGTAGATTAGAGTAGTTGTAGAGTAGTGTTAGGGTAGAGGTAGGGTAGTGGTAGATAGGTAGGGTAGGGTAGTGGTAGATATAGAGTAGAGTACAGTAGAGGTAGAGTATAGGTAGAGTAGAGGTAGAGTAGAGTAGAGGTAGAGTAGAGTAGAGGTAGAGTAGAGTACAGTAGAGGTAGAGTAGAGGTAGAGTAGAGGTAGAGTAGAGTAGAGGTAGAGTAGAGTACAGTAGAGGTAGAGTAGAGGTAGAGTAGAGGTAGAGTAGATTAGAGGTAGAGTAGAGTAGAGTAGAGGCAGAGTAGAGGTAGAGTAGAGGTAGAGTAGAGTAGAGTACAGTAGAGGTAGAGTAGAGGTAGAGTAGAGGTAGAGTAGAGTAGAGGTAGAGTAGAGTACAGTAGAGGTAGATTAGAGGTAGATTAGAGGTAGAGTAGAGTAGAGGTAGAGTAGAGTAGAGGTAGAGTAGAGGTAGGGTAGAGGTAGAGTATAGTAGAGGTAGAGTAGAGTAGAGGTAGAGTAGAGGTAGAGTAGAGTAGAGGTAGAGTAGAGTAGAGTAGAGGTAGAGTAGAGTAGAGGTAGAGTAGAGGTAGAGTAGAGGTAGAGTAGAGTAGAGTAGGGGTAGAATAGAGGTAGAGTAGAGGTAGAGTAGAGTAGAGGTATAGTAGAGGTAGAGTTGAAGTAGAGTATAGTAGAGGTAGAGTATAGGTAGAGTAGAGGTAGAGTAGAGTAGAGTAGAGGTAGAGTAGAGGTAGAGTAGAGTAGAGGTAGAGTAGAGTAGAAGTAGAGGTAGAGTAGAGGTAGAGTAGAGTAGAGGTAGAGTAGAGGTAGAGTAGAGGTAGAGTAGAGTAGAGGTAGAGTAGAGTAGAGGTAGAGTAGAGGTAGAGTAGAGGTAGAGTAGAGGTAGAGTAGAGGTAGAGTAGAGGTAGAGTAGAGTAGAGGTAGAGTAGAGTAGAGGTAGAGTAGAGGTAGAGTAGGGTATTGTAGTGTTTTGCAAAGTTGAGGTAGAGTAGAGTAGAGGTAGAGTAGAGGTAGAGTAGAGTAGAGGTAGAGTAGAGGTAGAGTAGGGTATTGTAGTGTTTTGCAAAGTTGAGGTAGAGTAGAGTAGAGGTAGAGTAGAGGTAGAGTAGAGTAGAGGTAGAGTAGAGGTAGAGTAGGGTATTGTAGTGTTTTGCAAAGTTGAGGTAGAGTAGAGTAGAGGTAGAGTAGAGGTAGAGTAGAGTAGAGGTAGAGTAGAGGTAGAGTAGGGTATTGTAGTGTTTTGCAAAGTTGAGGTAGAGTAGAGTAGAGGTAGAGTAGAGGTAGAGTAGAGTAGAGGTAGAGTAGAGGTAGAGTAGGGTATTGTAGTGTTTTGCAAAGTTGAGGTAGAGTAGAGTAGAGGTAGAGTAGAGGTAGAGTAGAGTAGAGGTAGAGTAGAGGTAGAGTAGGGTATTGTAGTGTTTTGCAAAGTTGAGGTAGAGTAGAGTAGAGGTAGAGTAGAGGTAGAGTAGAGGTAGAGTAGAGGTAGAGTAGGGTCCTGATTTTGGAAGAAGAGTTAGAGAAAGAATCAAAGCAAAGACAAAGGAGGAAGGACACAGTGGAGAAATCTGTTTATTAGACTAGTTAATTTACCATACAGAGGGAGATAGATAGAGATTCACTACTACAACAGACCACTGGCTGACTGACTGACTGACTGACTGGCAGGCTGGCTGACAGGCTGGCTGGCTGACTGACTGGCAGGCTGGCTGACAGGCTGGCTGGCTGACTGACTGGCAGGCTGGCTGACAGGCTGGCAGGCTGACAGGCTGGCTGACTGAAAGGATTGAAAGAAGAACGGAGATGAATGTGTTTGTGAGATATTAAAGACAGTGTGAGTGATGATCCTAAATTCAGAAAAAGGAAACGGGATGGTGAAACAAAATCAAATGAAAGCATTAGTTAGTTTGTTGTTGTTAGTTTTGGGTTGAAAAGTGGTTTGTTTCAGGTTGTTGTTGAATATGTCCCAGTACGATAGCTTTAGACAGAGAGGCAGTTGTTTCACCACAGTGGACATTCTTTACACATCTCAGAAGCTCTGTTGGTTCTGAAACCCTATGTCTGTGTCCTATTTCCTATGTCGTGCACTACTTTACACCAGAGCCCTATGGAACCCTATTCCCTATATAGTACACTACTTTAGACCAGAGCCCTATGGAACCCTATTCCCTATATACTGAACTACTTTAGACCAGAGCCCTATGGAACCCTATTCCCTATATAGTACACTACTTTAGACCAGAGCCCTATGGAACCCTATTCCCTATATAGTACACTACTTTAGACAAGAACCCTATAGAACCCTATTCCCTATATAGTTCACTACTTTAGACCAGAGCCCCACAATACTTGTAAACAAAGGTCTGCCATACAAACTGGACCTCAAGTTGACCCTCAGCACAACTCTCACTACACTACGTCACATTATCAACCTAATGACATGTTATAACCCATATTACAGGATGTCACATTATCAACCCAATGACGTGTTATAACCCTTACTACACTATGTCACATTATCAACCCAATGACATGTTATAACCCATACTACACTATGTCACATTATCAACCCAATGACATGTTATAACCCTCACTACACTATGTCACATTATCAGCCCAATGACATGTTATAACCCTCACAACACTATGTCACATTATCAACCCAATGACATTTTATAATCCTCACTACACTATGTCACATTATCAACCCAATGATGTGCTGTAACCCTCACTACACTATTTCACATGTTATAACCCTTACTACACTATGTCACATTATCAACCCAATGACATGTTATAACCCTTACTACACTATGTCACATGGTTAACCCAATGACATGTTATAATCCTCACTACACTATGTCACATTGTCAACCCAATGACATGTTATAACCCTTACTACACTATGTCACATGGTTAACCCCAATGACATGTTATAACCCTTACTACACTATGTCACATGGTTAACCCAATGACATGTTATAACCATCACAACACTATTTCACATGTTATAACCCTCACTACACTATGTCACATGGTTAACCCAATGACATGTCATAACCCTCACTACACTACATCACATGGTTATGCATAATCGCTCAACATCAGAGTCAATCCCAATCACCCAACATCAGAGCCAGTCAGAGCCAGTCCTAATCACCCAA
Organism: Oncorhynchus mykiss; assembly: GCF_057628025.1. NCBI lineage: Eukaryota > Metazoa > Chordata > Actinopteri > Salmoniformes > Salmonidae > Oncorhynchus > Oncorhynchus mykiss. Next base: position 3,707,482 of record NC_143033.1, on the reverse strand, counting down.
CATCAGAGCCAGGCCTAATCACCCAACATCAGAGCCTAATCACCCAACATCAGAGCCAGTCCTATTCACCCAACATCAGAGCCAGTCCTAATCACCCAACATCAGAGCCAGGCCTAATCACCCAACATCAGAGCCAGTCCTAATCACCCAACATCAGAGCCAGTCCTAATCACCCAACATCAGAGCCAGGCCTAATCACCCAACATCAGAGCCAGGCCTAACCACCCAACATCAGAGCCGATCCTAATCACCCAACCTCAGAGCCAGTCCTAATCACCCAACCTCAGAGCCATCCTGATCGCCCAACATCAGTGCCCGACCTCACTAATACTCTTGTTGCTGAATGGAAGCAAGTCCCAGCAGCAATGTTCCAACGTCTAGTGGAAGGCCTTCCCAGAAGAGTGGAGGCTGGTACAGCAGCAAATGGGGGGACCAACTCCATATTAATGCCCATGATTATGGAATGAGATGTTCGACGAGCAGGTCATGTAGTGTATAAAGTGTTTAGGAGTGGACAATAGATAATTTTTAAGTGTTCCATATAGAGTGTTCAGGAGCGGCTGATAGATAATGTTCAGGAGTGGCTGAGAGATGATGTTCAGGAGTGGCTGATAGATAATGTTCAGGAGTGGCTGATAGATGATGTTCAGGAGTGGCTGATAGATAGTGCTCAGGAGTGGCTGATAGATGATGTTCAGGCGTGGCTGATAGATTATGTTCAGGAGTGGCTGATAGATGATGTTCAGGAGTGGCTGATAGATAGTGTTCAGGAGTGGCTGATAGATAGTGTTCAGGAGTGGCTGATAGATGGTGTTCAGGAGTGGCTGATAGATAGCGTTCAGGAGTGGCTGATAGATAGCGTTCAGGAGTGGCTGATAGATAGTGTTCAGGAGTGGCTGATAGATAGTGTTCAGGAGTGGCTGATAGATAGTGTTCAGGAGTGGATTATAGATAGTGTTCAGGAGTGGCTGATAGATAGTGTTCAGGAGTGGCTGATAGATAGTGTTCAGGTGTGGCTGATAGATAGTGTTCAGGAGTGGCTGATAGATAGTGTTCAGGAGTGGCTGATAGATAGCGTTCAGGAGTGGCTGATAGATGATGTTCAGGAGTGGCTGATAGATAGCGTTCAGGAGTGGCTGATAGACAGTGTTCAGGAGTGGCTGATAGATAGTGTTCAGGAGTGGATGATAGATAGTGTTCAGGAGTGGCTGATAGATAGTGTTCAGGTGTGGCTGATAGATAGTGTTCAGGAGTGGCTGATAGATAGTGTTCAGGAGTGGCTGATAGATAGCGTTCAGGAGTGGCTGATAGATGATGTTCAGGAGTGGCTGATAGATAGTGTTCAGGAGTGGCTGATAGATGATGTTCAGGAGTGGCTGATAGATAGTGTTCAGGAGTGGCTGATAGACAGTGTTCAGGAGTGGCTGATAGATAGCGTTCAGGAGTGGCTGATAGATAGTGTTCAGGAGTGGCTGATAGATAGTGTTCAGGAGTGGCTGATAGATAGTGTTCAGGAGTGGATTATAGATAGTGTTCAGGAGTGGCTGATAGATAGTGTTCAGGAGTGGCTGATAGATAGTGTTCAGGTGTGGCTGATAGATAGTGTTCAGGAGTGGCTGATAGATAGTGTTCAGGAGTGGCTGATAGATAGCGTTCAGGAGTGGCTGATAGATGATGTTCAGGAGTGGCTGATAGATAGTGTTCAGGAGTGGCTGATAGATAGTTTTCAGGAGTGGCTGATAGATAGCGTTCAGGAGTGGCTGATAGATGATGTTCAGGAGTGGCTGATAGACAGTGTTCAGGAGTGGCTGATAGATAGTGTTCAGGAGTGGCTGATAGATGGTGTTCAGGAGTGGCTGATAGATAGCGTTCAGGAGTGGCTGATAGATAGCGTTCAGGAGTGGCTGATAGATAGTGTTCAGGAGTGGCTGATAGATAGTGTTCAGGAGTGGCTGATAGATAGTGTTCAGGAGTGGATTATAGATAGTGTTCAGGAGTGGCTGATAGATAGTGTTCAGGAGTGGCTGATAGATAGTGTTCAGGTGTGGCTGATAGATAGTGTTCAGGAGTGGCTGATAGATAGTGTTCAGGAGTGGCTGATAGATAGCGTTCAGGAGTGGCTGATAGATGATGTTCAGGAGTGGCTGATAGATAGCGTTCAGGAGTGGCTGATAGACAGTGTTCAGGAGTGGCTGATAGATAGTGTTCAGGAGTGGCTGATAGATAGTGTTCAGGAGTGGCTGATAGACAGTGTTCAGGAGTGGCTGATAGATAGCGTTCAGGAGTGGCTGATAGATAGCGTTCAGGAGTGGCTGATAGATAGTGTTCAGGAGTGGCTGATAGATAGTGTTCAGGAGTGGATTATAGATAGTGTTCAGGAGTGGCTGATAGATAGTGTTCAGGAGTGGCTGATAGATAGTGTTCAGGTGTGGCTGATAGATAGTGTTCAGGAGTGGCTGATAGATAGTGTTCAGGAGTGGCTGATAGATAGCGTTCTGGAGTGGCTGATAGATGATGTTCAGGAGTGGCTGATAGATAGTGTTCAGGAGTGGCTGATAGATGATGTTCAGGAGTGGCTGATAGATAGTGTTCAGGAGTGGCTGATAGACAGTGTTCAGGAGTGGCTGATAGATAGCGTTCAGGAGTGGCTGATAGATAGTGTTCAGGAGTGGCTGATAGATAGTGTTCAGGAGTGGCTGATAGATAGTGTTCAGGAGTGGATTATAGATAGTGTTCAGGAGTGGCTGATAGATAGTGTTCAGGAGTGGCTGATAGATAGTGTTCAGGTGTGGCTGATAGATATTGTTCAGGAGTGGCTGATAGATAGTGTTCAGGAGTGGCTGATAGATAGCGTTCAGGAGTGGCTGATAGATGATGTTCAGGAGTGGCTGATAGATAGTGTTCAGGAGTGGCTGATAGATAGTTTTCAGGAGTGGCTGATAGATAGCGTTCAGGAGTGGCTGATAGATGATGTTCAGGAGTGGCTGATAGACAGTGTTCAGGAGTGGCTGATAGATAGTGTTCAGGAGTGGCTGATAGATAGCGTTCAGGAGTGGCTGATAGATGATGTTCAGGAGTGGCTGATAGACAGTGTTCAGGAGTGGCTGATAGATAGTGTTCAGGAGTGGCTGATAGATAGTTTTCAGGAGTGGCTGATAGATAGCGTTCAGGAGTGGCTGATAGATGATGTTCAGGAGTGGCTGATAGATAGCGTTCAGGAGTGGCTGATAGACAGTGTTCAGGAGTGGCTGATAGATAGCGTTCAGGAGTGGCTGATAGATGATGTTCAGGAGTGGCTGATAGACAGTGTTCAGGAGTGTCTGATAGATAGTGTTCAGGAGTGGCTGATAGATAGTTTTCAGGAGTGGCTGATAGATAGCGTTCAGGAGTGGCTGATAGATAGTGTTCAGGAGTGGCTGATAGATAGCGTTCAGGAGTGGCTGATAGATAGTGTTCAGGAGTGGCTGATAGATAGTGTTCAGGAGTGGCTGATAGACAGTGTTCAGGAGTGGCTGATAGATAGTGTTCAGGAGTGGCTGATAGATAGTGTTCAGGAGTGGCTGATAGATAGTGTTCAGGAGTGGCTGATAGATAGTTTGTTGAGATATGAGCCAATCTAAATGACACACAAACACCCAAACTGACCCTTTCATCTTCAGATTCAGTTCTGTAACAAGACAGTCAAGTTAAATCACTGTATTGTAACCTATTTCTTACAGACAATTTATTTCTTTACGTGACATGCTTGTTTTGATGATGTCCTTGTTGTCTATTCTCATTGTTGACTATTCCCAAATAACAGTTAGTAACCACCACACTACAATATGTTGTATATACAATAACTAGCAACTGACTGTCCAACCAAACCCCTGCTCTGGTCTGCTCTGGTCTTCTCTGTTAGTGTTGTCCTCCGGTGTGAGGTTTCCCCTAGCTAAAGATCCAGGATCAGCTGCCCCTCTCCCAATCCTGTCCTTAACCGTTATTGGGGGAAAGGAACAACTGACCCGAGATCAGTGTCTAGGGTCAACTCAGAAAGGCTAGAGATGAGACAGGATGCTTTGCTTCCCCAGCTCACAGAGGGGGTCAAGGTTTGGACACAACCAGCTCACAGAGGAGAGAGGTTGTATGTCAAAGGTCAGATAAAGAGAGTGCTGTAACCCCAGCCAGGTCCCAGAGGTCAGAGGGCAGGTGTAGGTTCTGTTAGTAGCCACGAGGAGGAAGAGGATGAGGAAGAAGAGGGTTTAGGGAGGAGGAGGATCAGAGCCTCGATGAACCAACGAGCTCTCCCCTCCCGGCAGTCCCAGGAAAAACTAGAGAGTTGTGGGTAGTGTAGTTAAAGTAATGAGGTCACATGATAGTACAGCAATGGCAGCGCTTTTTCTTCTCTATACCTGCTGGGGAGGGGAGTTCCTTGGTGGCCGTGGCAGAGCTCTCGTCCTTCCCCTCCGACGACAGTTCGGTGGTGTCGCTGAGCGGCCGGGCGCCGGACACCAGGTCGGCGGCGTTGCCGTCGATTACGGAGTAACCGTCGGTGACTGTTTTCTCCCGTAACGACTTCTCATCGTCGTCATCGATCAGGACGATCTCAGCCTTGATGGTGCCGTCGAATCCCAGCAGCCTCTTGGTTTCATCTTGGTTGTCTACATTATGGTAGCCCATGAAGATCATAGTGACTGGCTTCTCCGCCGTTGCCTGGGGAGCCTCCAGCACCTCTCCCTCGTAGGTTACCTCCCGACGGGGTGGAGGCTGGGTTGTGATAGGGGCGCCTGGAGCTTGGGGAACCTTGTGGGCCATGGCGGCAGGGCTACGGATGGCTGGGGGGGTGGTGTAGGTGGTAGGGAGCTCATCTGTGCGGTCAGTGGAGCTGGGGGAGGTTTTGGTGTCACCAGTACCAACAGGGGTGATAGTAACCTTAGCCTTACCCCCGTCGGTCTGACCCGCGGGCACCCCGACCCGTTGCATCAGCTCGTCCACCTGTTGGGAACTCCAGGGGTGAACCCCATTCTCCAGGGTGGTGGACCCCCCCGAGCGGACCTCATAGACAACCTTCCGGCCGTCGTCGAAGACCTTCACCCCGCGCTGGGGCACCTCGTCAGGGCTGACGGAAGACGCTGACAGGATCCTGGTGTCGCCTGTCTTCCTGTCCTTCTCCACGTTGATCTCCATGGCGTACATCGCTACAGACAGACAGAACACATCATATCGTTACCATTAGAGTCCTACAATGGGCACATCACCATGGGGTACATCGCTACAGACAGACAGAACACATCATATCGTTACCATTAGAGTCCTACAATGGGCACATCACCATGGGGTACATCGCTACAGACAGACAGAACACATCATATCGTTACCATTAAAGTCCTACAATGGGCACATCACCATGGGGTACATCGCTACAGACAGACAGAACACATCATATCGTTACCATTAGAGTCCTACAATGGGCACATCACCATGGGGTACATCGCTACAGACAGACAGAACACATCATATCGTTACCATTAGAGTCCTACAATGGGCACATCACCATGGGGTACATCGCTACAGACAGACAGAACACATCATATCGTTACCATTAGAGTCCTACAATGGGCACATCACCATGGGGTACATCGCTACAGACAGACAGACAAGGGAGACACACAGAAGGGCAGACAATGTAGCATGCTACCACTAAAATATTATTGGACACACAGAATATAGCATGGTATCACTAAAATATTATTGGAGACACAGAATATAGCATGGTATCACTAAAATATTATTGGACACACAGATTATAGCATGGTATCACAATATAGCAGGGTATCTCCAGTTGTAATGTGTTATAACTAGTCCCAGGGTATCTCCAGTTTAAATGTGTTATAACCAGTCCAATCCCAGGGTATCTCCAGTTGAAATGTGTTATAAACAGTCCCAGGGTATCTCCAGTTTTAATGTGTTATAACCAGTCCAGTCCCAGGGTATCTCCAGTTTTAATGTGTTATAACCAGTCCCAGGGTATCTCCAGTTTTAATGTGTTATAACCAGTCCAGTCCCAGGGTATCTCCAGTTGTAATGTGTTATAACCAGCCCCATGGTATCTCCAGTTGTAATGTGTTATAACTAGTCCCAGGGTATCTCCAGTTTAAATGTGTTATAATCAGTCCCAGGGTATCTCCAGTTTTAATGTGTTATAACCAGCCCCATGGTATCTCCAGTTGTAATGTGTTATAACCAGTCCCAGGGTATCTCCCGTTTTAATGTGTTATAACCAGTCCCAGGCTATCTCCAGTTTTAATGTGTTATAACCAGTCCCAGGGTATCTCCAGTTGTCATGTGTCATAACCAGTCCCAGGGTATCTCCAGTTTTAATGTGTTATAACCAGTCCAGTCCCAGGGTATCTCCAGTTTTAATGTGTTATAACCAGTCCAGTCCCAGGGTATCTCCAGTTTAAATGTGTTATAACCAGTCCCAGAGTATCTCCAGTTTTAATGTCTTATAACAAAGCAGTCCCAGGGTATCTCCAGTTGTAATGTGTTATAACCAGTCCCAGGGTATCTCCAGTTGTAATGTGTTATAACCAGTCCCAGGGTATCTCCAGTTTTAATGTGTTTAACCAATCCAGTCCCAGGGTATCTCCAGATTAAATGTGTTATAACCAGTCCCAGGGTATCTCCAGTTGTAATGTGTTATAACCAGTCCCAGGGTATCTCTAGTTTTAATGTGTTATAACCAGTGCCAGGGCATCTCCAGTTGTAATGTGTTATAACCAGTCCCAGGGTATCTCCAGTTTTAATGTGTTATAACCAGTCCAGCCCCAGGGTATCTCCAGTTTAAATGTGTTATAACCAGTCCCAGGGTATCTCCAGTTTTAATGTGTTATAACCAGTCCCAGGGCATCTCCAGTTTTAATGTGTTATAACCAGTCTCAGGGTATCTCCAGTTTTAATGTGTTATAACCAGTCCCAGAGTATCTCCAGTTTTAATGTGTTATAACCAGTCCCAGGGTATCTCCAGTTTAAATGTGTTATAACCAGTCCCAGGGTATCTCCAGTTATAATGTGTTATAAGCAGTCCCAGGGTATCTCCAGTTTTAATGTGTTATAACCAGTCCCAGGGTATCTCCAGTTTTAATGTGTTATAACCAGTCTCAGGGTATCTCCAGTTTTAATGTGTTATAACCAGTCCCAGAGTATCTCCAGTTTTAATGTGTTATAACCAGTCCCAGGGTATCTCCAGTTGTAATGTGTTATAACCAGTCCAGTCCCAGGGCATCTCCAGTTTTAATGTGTTATAACCAGTCCAGTCCCAGGGCATCTCCAGTTTTAATGTGTTATAACCAGTCCAGCCCCAAGGTATCTCCAGGTGTAATGTGTTATAACCAGTGCCAGGGTATCTCCAGTTTTGATGTGTTATAACCAGTCCAGTCCCAGGGTATCTCCAGTTTTAATGTGTTTAACCAGGCCCGGGGTATCTCCAGTTTTAATGTTTTATAACCAGTCCCAGGGTATCTCCAGTTTTAATGTGTTATAACCAGTCCAGTCCCAGGGTATTTCCAGTTTTGATGTGTTATAACCAGTGCCAGGGTATCTCCAGTTTTAATGTGTTATAACCAGTCCAGTCCCAGGGTATCTCCAGGTTTAATGTGTTATAACCAGTCCAGTCCCTGGGTATCTCCAGGTGTAATGTGTTATGAGCAGTCCAGTCCCAGGGTATCTCCAGGTGTAATGTGTTATAACCAGTCCAGTCCCAGGGCATCTCCAGTTTTGATGTGTTATAACCAGTCCCAGGGTATCTCCAGTTTTAATGTGTTATAACCAGTCCAGCCCCAGGGTATCTCCAGTTGTAATGTGTCATAACCAGTCCCACGGTATCTCCAGTTTTAATGTGTTATAACCAGCCCCAGGGTATCTCCAGTTTTAATGTGTTATAACCAGTCCCAGGGTATCTCCAGTTGTAATGTGTTATAACCAATCCCAGGGTATCTCCAGTTTTAATGTGTTATAACCAGTCCAGTCCCAGGGTATCTCCAGTTTTGATGTGTTATAACCAGTCCCAGGGTATCTCCAGTTTTAATGTGTTATAACCAGTCCAGTCCCAGGGTATCTCCAGGTGTAATGTGTTATAACCAGTCCAGTCCCAGGGTATCTCCAGGTGTAATGTGTTGTAACCAGTCCAGTCCCAGGGCATCTCCAGTTTTGATGTGTTATAACCAGCCCCAGGGTATCTCCAGTTTTACTGTGTTATAACCAGTCCCAGGGTATCTCCAGTTGTAATGTGTTATAACCAGTCCCAGGGTATCTCCAGTTTTAATGTGTTATAACCAGCCCCAGGGTATCTCCAGTTTTAATGTGTTATAACCAGTCCCAGGGTATCTCCAGTTTTAATGTGTTATAACCAGTCCAGTCCCAGGGTATCTCCAGTTTTAATGTGTTATAACCAGTCCAGCCCCAGGGTATCTCCAGTTGTAATGTGTCATAACCAGTCCCACGGTATCTCCAGTTTTAATGTGTTATAACCAGCCCCAGGGTATCTCCAGTTTTAATGTGTTATAACCAGTCCCAGGGTATCTCCAGTTGTAATGTGTTATAACCAATCCCAGGGTATCTCCAGTTTTAATGTGTTATAACCAGTCCAGTCCCAGGGTATCTCCAGTTTTGATGTGTTATAACCAGTCCCAGGGTATCTCCAGTTTTAATGTGTTATAACCAGTCCAGTCCCAGGGTATCTCCAGGTGTAATGTGTTATAACCAGTCCAGTCCCAGGGTATCTCCAGGTGTAATGTGTTGTAACCAGTCCAGTCCCAGGGCATCTCCAGTTTTGATGTGTTATAACCAGCCCCAGGGTATCTCCAGTTTTACTGTGTTATAACCAGTCCCAGGGTATCTCCAGTTGTAATGTGTTATAACCAGTCCCAGGGTATCTCCAGTTTTAATGTGTTATAACCAGCCCCAGGGTATCTCCAGTTTTAATGTGTTATAACCAGTCCCAGGGTATCTCCAGTTTTGATGTGTTATAACCAGTCCCAGGGTATCTCCAGTTTTAATGTGTTGTAACCAGTCCCAGGTTATATCCAGTTTTAATGTGTTATAACCAGTCCCAGGGTATCTCCAGTTTTGATGTGTTATAACCAGTCCCAGGGTATCTCCAGTTTTAATGTGTTATAACCAGCCCAGTCCCAGGGTATCTCCAGTTTAAATGTGTTATAACCAGTCCCAGGGTATCTCCAGTTTTACTGTGTTATAACCAGTCCCAGGGTATCTCCAGTTTTAATGTGTTATACCCAGTCCAGTCCCAGGGCATCTCCAGTTGTAATGTGTTATAACCAGTCCCAGGGTATCTCCAGTTTTAATGTGTTATAACCCCAGATCAACTGGTGTGGTAAAGTTCTTGTCTCTCCTTCCGTCTCTCGTTCCCCCTATCTGTCTCTTCGCTCGGCTCCTACTCTGAGCTGACATGAGCAGAGTGCTCTATGAAGTTGTTCCCCGTTGTTCTCTCAACTAGGGAGTGTGTTGTTCTCTCAACTAGGGAGTGTGTTGTTCTCTCAACTAGGGAGTGTGTTGTTCTCTCAGCTAGGGAGAGTGTTGTTCTCTCAGCTAGGGAGTGTGTTGTTCTCTCAGCTAAGGAGTGTGTTCTCTCAACTAGGGAGTGTGTTGTTCTCTCAGCTAGGGAGTGTGTTGTTCTCTCAACTAGGGAGTGTGTTGTTCTCTCAGCTAGGGAGTGTGTTGTTCTCTCAGCTAGGGAGTGTGTTGTTCTCTCAACTAGGGAGTGTGTTGTTCTCTCAGCTAGGGAGTGTGTTGTTCTCTCAGCTAGGGAGTGTGTTGTTCTCTCAGCTAGGGAGTGTGTTGTTCTCTCAGCTAGGGAGAGTGTTTTTCTCTCAGCTAAGGAGTGTGTTGTTCTCTCAGCTAGGGAGTGTGTTCTCTCAACTAGGGAGTGTGTTGTTCTCTCAGCTAGGGAGTGTGTTGTTCTCTCAACTAGGGAGTGTGTTGTTCTCTCAGCTAGGGAGTGTGTTGTTCTCTCAGCTAAGGAGTGTGTTCTCTCAACTAGGGAGTGAGTTGTTCTCTCAGCTAAGGAGTGTGTTCTCTCAACTAGGGAGTGTGTTGTTCTCTCAGCTAGGGAGTGTGTTGTTCTCTCAACTAGGGAGTGTGTTGTTCTCTCAACTAGGGAGTGTGTTGTTCTCTCAGCTAGGGAGTGTGTTGTTCTCTCAACTAGGGAGTGTGTTGTTCTCTCAGCTAGGGAGTGTGTTGTTCTCTCAACTAGGGAGTGTGTTGTTCTCTCAGCTAAGGAGTGTGTTCTCTCAACTAGGGAGTGTGTTGTTCTCTCAGCTAGGGAGTGTGTTGTTCTCTCAGCTAGGGAGTGTGTTGTTCTCTCAACTAGGGAGTGTGTTGTTCTCTCAACTAGGGAGTGTGTTGTTCTCTCAGCTAGGGAGTGTGTTGTTCTCTCAACTAGGGAGTGTGTTGTTCTCTCAGCTAAGGAGTGTGTTCTCTCAACTAGGGAGTGTGTTGTTCTCTCAGCTAGGGAGTGTGTTGTTCTCTCAGCTAGGGAGTGTGTTGTTCTCTCAACTAGGGAGTGTGTTGTTCTCTCAGCTAGGGAGTGTGTTGTTCTCTCAACTAGGGAGTGTGTTGTTCTCTCAACTAGGGAGTGTGTTGTTCTCTCAGCTAGGGAGTGTGTTGTTCTCTCAGCTAGGGAGTGTGTTGTTCTCTCAACTAGGGAGTGTGCTGTTCTCTCAGCTAGGGAGTGTGTTGTTCTCTCAGCTAGGGAGTGTGTTGTTCCCTCAACTAGGGAGTGTGTTGTTCTCTCAACTAGGGAGTGTGTTGTTCTCTCAACTAGGGAGTGTGTTGTTCTCTCAACTAGGGAGTGTGTTGTTCTCTCAACTAGGGAGTGTGTTGTTCTCTCAACTAGGGAGTGTGTTGTTCTCTCAACTAGGGAGTGTGTTGTTCTCTCAACTAGGGAGTGTGTTGTTCTCTCAGCAAGGGAGAGTGTTGTTCTCTCAGCTAGGGAGTGTGTTGTTCTCTCAGCTAAGGAGTGTGTTCTCTCAACTAGGGAGTGTGTTGTTCTCTCAGCTAGGGAGTGTGTTGTTCTCTCAACTAGGGAGTGTGTTGTTCTCTCAGCTAGGGAGTGTGTTGTTCTCTCAGCTAGGGAGTGTGTTGTTCCCTCAACTAGGGAGTGTGTTGTTCTCTCAACTAGGGAGTGTGTTGTTCTCTCAACTAGGGAGTGTGTTGTTCTCTCAGCTAAGGAGTGTGTTCTCTCAACTAGGGAGTGTGTTGTTCTCTCAGCTAGGGAGTGTGTTGTTCTCTCAGCTAAGGAGTGTGTTGTTCTCTCAACTAGGGAGTGTGTTGTTCTCTCAACTAGGGAGTGTGTTGTTCTCTCAGCTAGAGAGTGTGTTGTTCTCTCAGCTAGGGAGTGTGTTGTTCTCTCAGCTAGGGAGTGTGTTGTTCTCTCAACTAGGGAGTGTGTTGTTCTCTCAACTAGGGAGTGTGTTGTTCTCTCAACTAGGGAGTGTGTTGTTCTCTCAACTAGGGAGAGTGTTGTTCTCTCAACTAGGGAGTGTGTTGTTCTCTCAACTAGGGAGTGTGTTGTTCTCTCAACTAGGGAGTGTGTTGTTCTCTCAACTAGGGAGTGTGTTGTTACTGTATCACTGCTGGCCCTTTAAGGCTGCACAACTGTGCTGTGTGTATGTTGTGTGTGTTTTTTCGTGTTTGTTGTGAGTGTGGTGTGTGTTTGTCATGTGTGTGGTTGGTTGTATCACAGCGTTAGCTGTCCTCCTCTCTACCACCCCTGGTCCTCCTAGCTACCACCCCTGGTCCTGTCCTCTCTACCACCCCTGGTCCTGTCCTAGCTACCACCCCTGGTCCCGTCCTAGCTACCACCCCTGGTCCTGTCCTAGCTACCACCCCTGGTCCTGTCCTAGCTACCACACCTGGTCCTATCCTAGCTACCACACCTGGTCCTGTCCTCACTACTACCCCTGGTTCCTCCTCTCTACCACCCCTGCTCCTCCTAGCTCCCACCCCTGGTCCTGTCCTAGCTACCACCCCTGGTCCTGTCCTAGCTACCACCCCTGGTCCTCCTCTCTACCACCCCTGTTCTTGTCCTCTCTACCACCCCTGGTCCTGTCCTCTCTACCACCCCTGGTCCTCCTAGCTCCCACCCCTGGTCCTGTCCTAGCTACCACCCCTGGTCCTGTCCTAGCTACCACCCCTGGTCCTCCTAGCTACCACCCCTGGTCCTCCTCTCTACCACCCCTGGTCCTGTCCTAGCTACCAGCCCTGGTCCTCCTCTCTACCACCCCTGGTCCTGTCCTAGCTACCACCCCTGGTCCTCCTCTCTACCACCAATGGTCCTGTCCTAGCTACCACCCCTGGTCCTGTCCTAGCTACCACCCCTGGTCCTCCTCTCTACCACCCCTGGTCCTGTCCTAGCTACCACCCCTGGTCCTGTCCTAGCTACCACCCCTAGTCCTCCTCTTTACCACCCCTGGTCCTGTCCTAGCTACCACCCCTGGTCCTGTCCTAGCTACCACCCCTGGTCCTCCTCTCTACCACCCCTGGTCCTGTCCTAGCTACCACCCCTGGTCCTGTCCTAGCTACCACCCCTGGTCCTGTCCTAGCTACCACCCCTGGTCCTCCTCTCTACCACCCCTGGTCCTGTCCTAGCTAAATCAAATCAAATCAAATCAAATTTTATTTGTCACATACACATGGTTAGCAGATGTTAATGCGAGTGTAGCGAAATGCTTGTGCTTCTAGTTCCGACAATGCAGTAATAACAAGTAATCTAACTAACAATTCCAAAACTACTGTCTTGTACACAGTGTAAGGGGATAAAGAATATGTACATAAGGATATATGAATGAGTGATGGTACAGAGCAGCATAGGCAAGATACAGTAGATGGTATCGGGTACAGTATGTACAAATGAGATGAGTATGTAAACAAAGTGGCATAGTATAGTATAAAGTGGCTAGTGATACATGTATTACATAAGGATACCGTCGATGCTATAGAGTACAGTATATCCGTATGCGTATGAGATGAATAATGTAGGGTAAGTAACATTTATATAAGGTAGCATTGTTTAAAGTGGCTAGTGATATATTTACATCATTTCCCATCAATTCCCATTATTAAAGTGGCTGGAGTTGAGTCAGTGTCAGTGTGTTGGCAGCAGCCACTCAGTGTTAGTGGTGGCTGTTTAACAGTCTGATGGCCTTGAGATAGAAGCTGTTTTTCAGTCTCTCGGTCCCAGCTTTGATGCACCTGTACTGACCTCGCCTTCTGGATGATAGCGGGGTGAACAGGCAGTGGCTCGGGTGGTTGATGTTCTTGATGATCTTTATGGCCTTCCTGTGACATCGGGTGGTGTAGGTGTCCTGGAGGGCAGGTAGTTTGCCCCCGGTGATGCGTTGTGCAGACCTCACTACCCTCTGGAGAGCCTTACGGTTGAGGGCGGTGCAGTTGCCATACCAGGCGGTGATACAGCCCGCCAGGATGCTCTCGATTGTGCATCTGTAGAAGTTTGTGAGTGCTTTTGGTGACAAGCCGAATTTCTTCAGCCTCCTGAGGTTGAAGAGGCGCTGCTGCGCCTTCTTCACGATGCTGTCTGTGTGAGTGGACCAATTCAGTTTGTCTGTGATGTGTATGCCGAGGAACTTAAAACTTGCTACCCTCTCCACTACTGTTCCATCGATGTGGATAGGGGGGTGTTCCCTCTGCTGTTTCCTGAAGTCCACAATCATCTCCTTAGTTTTGTTGACGTTGAGTGTGAGGTTGTTTTCCTGACACCACACTCCGAGGGCCCTCACCTCCTCCCTGTAGGCCGTCTCATCGTTGTTGGTAATCAAGCCTACCACTGTTGTGTCGTCCGCAAACTTGATGATTGAGTTGGAGGCGTGCGTGGCCACGCAGTCGTGGGTGAACAGGGAGTACAGGAGAGGGCTCAGAACGCAACCTTGTGGGGCCCCAGTGTTGAGGATCAGCGGGGAGGAGATGTTGTTGCCTACCCTCACCACCTGGTGAGGGTAGCCTGGTGAGGGTAGCTACCACCCCTGGTCCCGTCCTAGCTACCAGCCCTGGTCCTGTCCTAGCTACCACCCCTGGTCCTGTCCTAGCTACCACACCTGGTCCTCCTCTCTACCACCCCTGGTCCTGTCCTAGCTACCACCCCTGGTCCTCCTAGCTACCACCCCTGGTCCTCCTCTCTACCACCCCTGGTCCTGTCCTAGCTACCAGCCCTGGTCCTCCTCTCTACCACCCCTGGTCCTGTCCTAGCTACCACCCCTGGTCCTCCTCTCTACCACCAATGGTCCTGTCCTAGCTACCACCCCTGGTCCTGTCCTAGCTACCACCCCTGGTCCTCCTCTCTACCACCCCTGGTCCTGTCCTAGCTACCACCCCTGGTCCTGTCCTAGCTACCACCCCTTGTCCTCCTCTCTACCACCCCTGGTCCTGTCCTAGCTACCACCCCTGGTCCTGTCCTAGCTACCACCCCTGGTCCTCCTCTCTACCACCCCTGGTCCAGTCCTAGCTACCACCCCTGGTCCTGTCCTAGCTACCACCCCTGGTCCTGTCCTAGCTACCACCCCTGGTCCTCCTCTCTACCACCCCTGGTCCTGTCCTAGCTACCACCCCTGGTCCTGTCCTAGCTACCACCCCTGGTCCTGTCCTAGCTACCACCCCTGGTCCCGTCCTAGCTACCACCCCTGGTCCTGTCCTAGCTACCACCCCTGGTCCTGTCCTAGCTACTACCCCTGGTCCTCCTCTCTACCACCCCTGGTCCTGTCCTAGCTACCACCCCTGGTCCTGTCCTAGCTACCACCCCTGGTCCTGTCCTAGCTACCTCCCCTGGTCCCGTCCTAGCTACCACCCCTGGTCCTGTCCTCTCCTCTCTTGGCTCCAGTTCAACAAGCCTCAATACCCCCCCCCCCCCCCCCCCCACTCCACAGCACTTACCAGGTTTCCTTGGGTGCTCACCAGAGGCAGGTGCTGCTGAGGCTGGGGCCTGGTGAGGAGAGGTGGTGGAGGAGTCTCTGATGTCCGGCTTGTTGGGGAGCTGGTCGGGGAGCTGGTTGGGGAGCTGGTTGGGGAGCTGGGGACAGGCGTTACTCACAGCATCTGGTTGGGGCAGAGAGCAGGAGAGGAAGTCAGACTGGATCCCCTGGCCTCCACACGCCTGCATTACCCCCTCCCCGTCATCACCCTAACCCCCACCCCCAACACACACTCTATGTCTCTCTCTCTGTCCCTCCACCCACTGTCTGTCACCCATCCTCTCTCTATGTCCCCCATCTCTTCCCTCCCTCCCTCCCTCCCTCTGTGTATCCCTCTCTCCCCTCCCTCTCTTTCACTCCCCCCTCCCTCTGTAACTCTTTCTCTTCATTCCAGTGCTACGTTCAGCAGAATGTGTAGAGAGGAGTATTAGAGGGGATCAAAGCGGCCCTGGGTTGGGGGGATTCCCTGTGAATAGGTGGATCAGGGTGAACAAAGTACAGGGCTACTGTCTTATGTTGGAGCACTCAATAGTACCGCTGAGGCAGGTGGGAATCGATCCAAGGGGCTATTGTGGCAGAGAGAGAGAGAGAGAGAGAGAGAGAGAGAGAGAGAGAGAGAGAGAGAGAGAGAGAGAGAGAGAGAGAGAAGTACAGAAGAGAGAGCAGAGAGAGAGAGAGAGACACAGAGAGAACATTACAGAAGAGAGAGCAGAGAGAGAGACAGAGTAAAGGGACAGAAGGTAGAGGGAGATAGGGAGAGAGTAGAGAAGGGAGACAGTAGAGAGAGAGAGAGCAGAGGGAGACAGGATGAGAGTAGAGAGGGAGAGGGCAGAGGGAGACAGGATGAGAGGAGAGAGCAGAGGGAGAGAGCAGAGGAAGAGAGCAGAGGGAGAGAAGAGAGGGAGAGAGCAGAGGGAGATAGGGAGCGAGTAGAGAGGGAGAGCAAAGGGAAAGAGGGAGAGAGTAGAGAGGGAGAGAGCAGAGGGAGAGAGCAGAGGATGAGAGCAGAGGGAGAGAAGAGAGGGAGAGAGCAGAGGGAGATAGGGAGAGAGTAGAGAGGGAGAGCAAAGCGAAAGAGGGAGAGAGTAGAGAGGGAGAGAGCAGAGGGAGGTAGGTAGAGAGTAGAGAGTGTGAGAGAGAGCAGAGTGAGATAGGGAGAGAGTAGAGAGGGAGAGTGCAGAGGGAGATAGGGAGAGAGTAGCAAAGCCATCACCTACAGAGAGATGAACCTGGAGTCCCCTAAGCAAGCTGGTCGTGGGGCTCTGTTCACAAACACAAACACACCCTACAGAGCCCCAGGACAACAACACAATTAGACCCAACCAAATCATGAGAAAACAAAAAGATAATTACTTGACACCTTGGAAAGAATTAACAAAAAAAACAGAGCAAACTAGAATGCTATTGTACACAGAGAGTACAGGGCGGCAGAATACCTGACCACTGTGACTGACCCAAAATTAAGGAAAGCTTTGACTATGTACAGACTCAGAGAGCATAGCCTTGCTATTGAGAAAGGCCGCCGTAGGCAGACATGGCTCTCAAGAGAAGACAGGCTATGTGCTCACTGCCCACAAAATGAGGAGGAAACTGAGCTGCACTTCCTAACCTCCTGCCCAATGAATGACCATATTAGAGAGACATATTTCCCTCAGATTACACAGATCCACAAAGAATTCGAAAACAAATCCAATTTTGAAAAACTCCCATATCTACTGGGTGAAATTCCACAGTGTGCCATCACAGCAGCAAGATTTGTGACCTGTTGCCACGAGAAAAGGGCAACCAGTGAAGAACACACACCATTGTAAATACAACCCATATTTATGCTTATTTATTTTATCTTGTGTCCTTTAACCATTTGAACATTGTTAAAACACTGTATATATATATAATATGACATTTGTAATGTCTTTACTGTTTTGAAACCTCTGTATGTGTAATGTTTACTGTTTTTCACTTTATATATTCACTTTGTATGTTGTCTACCTCACTTGCTTTGGCAATGTTAACACATGTTTCCCATGCCAATAAAGCCCTTGAATTGAATTGAATTGAATTGAGTAGAGAGAGAGTAGAGAGAGAGGGAGAGAGTAGAGAGAGATAGGGAGATGCAGAGAGAGAGGGAGAGAGTAGAGAGAGATAGGGAGATGCAGAGAGAGATAGGGAGATGCAGAGAGAGATGGGGAGATGCAGAGAGAGATGGAGAGAGTAGAGAGAGATAGGGAGATGCAGAGAGAGATAGGGAGATGCAGAGAGAGAGGGAGAGAGTAGAGAGAGATAGGGAGATGCAGAGAGAGATAGGGAGATGCAGAGAGAGATGGGGAGATGCAGAGAGAGATGGAGAGAGTAGAGAGAGATAGGGAGATGCAGAGAGAGAGGGAGAGAGTAGAGAGAGACAGGGAGATGCAGAGAGAGATAGGGAGATGCAGAGAGAGAGGGAGAGAGTAGAGAGAGATAGGGAGATGCAGAGAGTGAGAGAGGAGTAGTGTGGGAAAACCTTTAAAGCACACAGCCAGTAGGACTGTGGGTGGAGAGTCTCCACTTCAATGGCTAGGAGTTTGTTTAGCATGTGTGCTAATGTGTAGCATGTGTAAAGCTTGTCTAGCATGTGTAGTGTGTGTAGAGGCAGTGTGACTGTGTGTGTATATAGAGGGAGCTTGCTAGTACAAAGAGGTATTTCAGAGGCATGTCGAGCTGTTGGTCGTGACCTTAATTGAATAACCATGGCTATAACATCCAGGACCACATTGGAAAATAATGTTGTGGCGAAATCTGCACGGAGCCTTCACCGTGCACTGCCACTTTAAGAGCGCATGAGCAGTAAGGAAGGAGAAAATAAAGAGAGCTCGTTCAGCTCTTTGGGGAGGGGCTCTTTGGTGGCGCGACAGTTTGATTGTGTGTGCTGTGCTGCAGAAGTTTTGTTTGGTTTCAGCGTGTGTAGTTTATAGAGTGTTTAACTCAATCATCGGTGTAATCGCTCTAGGTCGTGGTTGTTTTCGTTTGGGACCGCGCCCGTTATGGATCGCATGGATTAGTAGCAACATTGTTGCGAAGCTTTAACATACAAACCATCGGACAGTCAGACAGTACACCTGCACGCCTGAAGACCACAGCTAAGATCTCTCTTGTTCTCTTTCTCTTTTTCTCTTCCCTCTATCGTTCCAGTGCTTTACCCTGCAACAGACTCTCTATTTTTCCAATGCACTTCCTATTGAAGTTCATTAGAGCTGGACTATTAATGCCCTGCCAGAAGTATTTGGACATTTCAGTTAAAAGGGAGGTTGCTTGCCAATTGTGTATTGTTATGTGAACTGTATTGAGATGTTCTAATGACATGTGGCCGAGAAGACTGGACATTTTTAAGGCCTTTGTTGTGTCGATGAACACCCCCCACATTCATACCCTCTGCACTCATCTACTAGAAAATAATACAGATTATTGCAAATCCTATGTTGATGACTGGGTTCGTTCTTGTATGAAGTTGCTGTTGAATTGCTCTGCCATTATTAGTATTAGTATTATTGTATGAGGTATTCTTGTTTGGGTTACCCCTGTGCTGTGATGTGGGTTTTATATGGTGTGTATTCTTTTTTCTCTCCACTGGCTATCTGGTAAACAGGCTACACTCTAGGCAGTCTCTTCTGCTGATGTGTGTGGGTCTGATAGTGGTTCTCTCTATTCTACTCTTTTCCTTTCGGCATGGTTAATACCTGCCTGGCGCCCGAACAAAAGCTTTCTTTACCCCTCTCTAATAAATACCGCTACAGAATTGGCGCCCAAACAGGGACTTGAAGAGAAACACCCATGACACCATCCACACAAGGTTGAATCATGTCTTTTGTTGGAACCCCATACTGTGTCAATGTGGACACACCTGATGGTAATCATGTTCGTGATTCTTTCATTGTGGAAGGACTTAATGAACTAATGGAGTTGGATAGCACTGACCCTAATCCCCAGGTTTCTGGCTCACCTATAACATCTCCACCATTACCCTCCCCTCAAACCCTTCCGGTTACCCTGTCCAGAGAGACTGGGAGAGGTGTCTCTGTGATCCCTGGACAACTGGAACATCAATGGACACACACCAATCATAGTTTGACAATGCAGGAGAATGCCATTCGCAAACTCAGTGAATGTGTGGAGGCTCATCAGACAGATATGCAGAGGAGGTTGGATTACCTTCCCTGTCAAATGGAGGAAAACAGAAATATTTACAAGATTCTCTGAAGCAGGATATTCAAGGAAAACTGCACCGGTTCAAAACACAAATGGAAACTAACCATCATCAAGTCATACTCTTTCTGGAGGACGAACAAAAACGGAGAGCAGAGGAGTCAGCCTCTGTTGTGAAGGGAGTGTGTTCTTATCTGAAGGAAGTTATGGAGGACATGAAGAACTCTCTCACAGGGGAACTACGATTTTTGATTGAACAGACTCAAAAGGACACCGTTAATGAGATGGAAAAAGCACAGAAGGCCACAGACCTTCAACTGGAAGGGCTGCACCAGGAGGTAATGCAGTGCTTTTCCCTTCTGGACAAATCTTCTGCACCGCCCTCAGGTTTTACCTCTGCCACTGGCTTGGCCAGTAAGGTAATAGGAACAGGTAGTACTACAAAAACCCCTCTGAAGATACTGTTAAACAACAGAACTCCCGCTGCCACTGTCATGCCTCCTCTAGAGCGCTCCCTCCCTATCAAACTACTTTTCCCCACTTTTGGCAGTCCAGAAGATGATGTTGATCCACTGTTTTTCTTATCTAAGTGTAATGATTTTCTTTCTATCCGGCCCCTTACTGACTTGGAGGTTCTGGCCACCCTCCGCAGTGTTCTCCATGGTACAGCAAGAGATTGGTGGGAGATAGCCCGTGAACATGTGTCAACCTGGGAGGAATTTCAAAAAATATTCCTCTTAGCCTTCCTCTCAGAGGACTATGGGGATGAACTGGCGGAACGTGTTCGTAACAGAGTCCAGGGTGAAGCAGAGCCAATACAGGACTTTGCCTTCTCCTATCGAGTTCTATGTAGAAGATGGAAGGCTGACATTACTGAGCAGGAGATGGTCAAACTCCTTCTTAAGAACATGGTTCCCCGCCTTGCTAGTCAACTTCGAGAACGTGTGCAAAATGTGGATGATCTGGTGCGGCTTGGGACTCAGTTTGAGAAGGACTGGAAGCGCCACCTCCAAACTAAAAACCCGGTTCCCTCATCCCAGTATACCAATAACTCTCCTGGGGCTAAACCGTCTCAGATATTTGTACCCAAGATCCAGGACAAAAGTCCAGTTATGTGTTGGAGGTGTAAAGTCCAACATCCTCCAGATTCTTGCCCGCTCTATGTCCAGCGTCAGGATTCAGGAAAAGGTCGGAAAGGACCGAAGACTGAAAGTCTAGACAGGCGTGGTGGCTTGCATACAATTGGGTCAGCCTTAATGCCCACCATGAAGCCTTTAGACAGCACAGCTAGCGGTCTTATTCCTATTCCGCAACAACTATTGGTTCCTCTGACTGTTAGGAACTGGAGAGGGAAGGCCATAATCGACACAGGGGCATCTTACACCCTGATGCAAGAGGCCCTGTGGCAGAACATAGCATTACCTCATGAGGAGCTACGAACCTGGGAGGAGGGACCATTGTACTTGGCCAATGGAGAACCTACCACTCCCTTGGGCTGGATTAGTATAATAATACAACTGCATGGTGAGACTATTAACCTTCCTGTGGCAATTCTTGCAGATTCAAGCCTTGCATTTGCTGTAGTCCTTGGCCTAGACTTCCTGTTCTTCAGTGGACTGACCATCTCGATGTCTGAACCCTCCTATCGGCTGCACTCTGACTATTCTCAGCCTCATCCATTTCAACCTGGTAATGCACTGATTTCAGGTTGGAGCCTGCTACATTATGCAGAGTCCGGACAAGGTCAAGTCAGAGACAGAGAAAATATAAAGAGACAAAGACAAAAACATGTTCCATCAGTGAAGTCTGAGAACCCAACTATCACCCTGATTACCGCCGTACCCCCCCTTCTATCAGAGAGCAAAAGAAAACCTGATGCTGATTTCTACATCAAACAAGCGGTGCAACAGGCATGTCTGTCGGATGATGAAAGGTGGCAGCTATCCCAGATGTTGGACGTGAACAGTGAGGTCTGTACTCTTACACTCGGCCGTACAACCGTCTTCAAACACAAAATCTATACCCGGCATGAGGTCCCTACAGGCTGTCCCCGCCAAACTGGCCATTCTCAATGAACAGCTCAAAAGCATGTTGGAGAATGGAATTGTGGAACCTTCTTTTTCCGGATGGGCTTCTCCGGTTGTCCTGATTCCTAAGAAAGATGGTGGATATCGATTCTGTGTGGACTACAGGAAGCCGAATGCCATAACAGAAAGTGATGCCTACCCTCTACCAAACATAAACGACATACTGGAATCTCTGGCAGGAGCATCCATCTTTAGTAATCTGGATCTGAACAGTGGCTATTGGCAGGTGTCAATGGATCCCGCTAGTCAGGACAAGACTGCCTTTGTCACCCCTGCTGGTTTGTACTCCTTCAAAGTCATGCCTTTTGGTTTGAAGAATGCTCCAGCAACCTTCCAAAGGTTGATGGAGACTGTCCTGGGAGATCTGAGGGGTAGAAATTGTCTTGTGTATCTGGATGACATCATAATCTACTCCTCCTCTGTCGCGGAACATCTGCAAGACATTCAGTCCGTCTTCGACAGACTAAAGGCTGCAGGTTTGACCTTGAACTTGAAGAAGTGTCGTTTCTGTCTGCCAGAACTCAAGTTCCTTGGTCATGTGGTTAATGCTGAAGGTATCCATGCAGATCCAGACAAAGTTGCAGCCGTGCAGGAATTCCCAATTCCCACATCCCTCAAGGCTGTTCAGCGGTTTCTGGGTATGGCTGGATGGTACCACAGGTTTGTGCCTGACTTTTCAAAGGTAGCCGAACCCCTCAATCACCTTAAGAAGAAAGGTGTGAAATTCCAATGGACCCCTGCATGCCAAGGTGCATTTGAAGCACTCAAAAACAGCCTAATTACTCCTCCAGTGCTTGGACATCCTAACCTGAATGCTCATTTCATTGTGTACACGGATGCAAGTCAAACAGGACTTGGAGCAGTCTTGGCTCAACAAACAGGACTTGGAACAGAAGAAGTTCTTGCCTATGCAAGTCGCACCCTTAATTCAGCCGAGAGGAATTATTCAACGACTGAAAGGGAATGCCTCGCTGTGGTCTGGGCTTTGGAGAAATGGAGCTACTACTTGGAGGCAAAGATCTTCACCGTTGTCACAGACCACGCTGCTCTGCAGTGGGTTCTGGCATCAGGCAAGACCAATAGCCGTCTTATTCGCTGGTCTATCAGACTGCAGAAGTTTGACTTCATCATTGAGTATCGCAAAGGAAAACTGAACGTTGTACCAGATGCCCTTTCTCGGATTACAGAGACTGCCAATGCTTGTCCTCCCTTGTGCAGTACCTATACTACCGCTAAATGTCTGGATGATTCCTTTCCTCTGGATGATGAGAGTGTATGGAGAGCACAGCAGAAAGATGCTGCCATCATGGCGATCCACAAGAGTCTGTCTGAAGACTCCAAGAGTCGCTTCAATGATAAGTATAGCATAATTCAGGATAAAGTGTATCGAAAAACTCCAAGAGGAGATGGAATACACAGCACCCATTATCGCGTCTTCATTCCCTCTACATTGTGTGACCAGATAATCCAAGCTTATCATGCCAATCCCATGAGTGGCCATCTTGGAGTTTTTAAAACTTATCGAAGACTACAAGATGTGGTTTACTGGCCAGGCATGTGGGTTGATACCCGAAAGTTTGTACAGCAGTGTGAAGTCTGCCAGAAATACAAACCAGACATTGGCAGACCTGCTGGGAAAATGCAGCAGACCGTGGTGAACCATCCAAATGAAATGTTGGGAATTGACCTCATGGGACCTTTTCCTCCCAGCCGGGGGACACGGAATGAATTTTTATTGGTGGTAGTGGACTACTACACACACTGGGTGGAGTTGTTTCCCCTCCGCAAAGCCACTGCATCAGCCATTGCTCTAATTCTGCGAAGGGAGGTTTTTACCAGATTCGGAATTCCCGACCAAATCCTCTCTGACCGAGGTCCGCAGTTCATATCAGGAATATACAAAGAGCTCTGTACCTACTGGGGTGTAATTGCCAAGCTGACCACAGCCTACCATCCTCAGACCAACCTGACCGAGAGGGTAAACCGAACCCTGAAGGGGATGATTGCTTCATTCGTGGGGGATCAGCACACAAGGTGGGATCAGCATCTTCCAGAATTTCGCTTTGCACTGAACTCTGCCGTGCAGGAGACTTCTGGGGTCACTCCCGCCGAACTCCACCTGGGAAGACCACTAAAAGGTCCGATGGACAGAGTCTTGCAAAGTTCGAATGTTTCACCTGACTGCCCAGCGTTTGATGCCGTACAACACCACCACACCTTGCTAGCCAGAGTGGAGGCCAGAAAAACCAAAGCCAAACAACGACAGCTGAGAAACTATGACAAACATAGACGAGACGTGTGTTTTCCACCCCAGTCTCGTGTCTGGGTACGTTCACATCATCTGTCAAAGGCATCTAAGAAGTTCACTGCCAAGCTAGCTTCGAGATGGAAAGGTCCATACCGTGTAGTGCAGCAGTTGGGACCAGTGAACTACTTGGTCTGTTTGGAGGACACTGGGGAAGATGTCAGGACAGTGCATGTTGTTGACCTAAAGCCCTGCTACCCTACGGCAGAAGAGCTGGATCGCAGGCAAAAGCAACACCTGCAGGACCTCTTCGTGGAGGACTCTGATGAGGAGGACTTCCCTGGTTTTGTGTAGCAGGAACATGAACCTGTCAAAGCCTGCATCCTCTCTGTTTCTACAGACATTGTTTTTTCATGGGGGGAGGAGTGTGGCGAAATCTGCACGGAGCCTTCACCGTGCACTGCCACTTTAAGAGCGCATGAGCAGTAAGGAAGGAGAAAATAAAGAGAGCTCGTTCAGCTCTTTGGGGAGGGGCTCTTTGGTGGCGCGACAGTTTGATTGTGTGTGCTGTGCTGCAGAAGTTTTGTTTGGTTTCAGCGTGTGTAGTTTATAGAGTGTTTAACTCAATCATCGGTGTAATCGCTCTAGGTCGTGGTTGTTTTCGTTTGGGACCGCGCCCGTTATGGATCGCATGGATTAGTAGCAACATTGTTGCGAAGCTTTAACATACAAACCATCGGACAGTCAGACAGTACACCTGCACGCCTGAAGACCACAGCTAAGATCTCTCTTGTTCTCTTTCTCTTTTTCTCTTCCCTCTATCGTTCCAGTGCTTTACCCTGCAACAGACTCTCTATTTTTCCAATGCACTTCCTATTGAAGTTCATTAGAGCTGGACTATTAATGCCCTGCCAGAAGTATTTGGACATTTCAGTTAAAAGGGAGGTTGCTTGCCAATTGTGTATTGTTATGTGAACTGTATTGAGATGTTCTAATGACATGTGGCCGAGAAGACTGGACATTTTTAAGGCCTTTGTTGTGTCGATGAACACCCCCCACATTCATACCCTCTGCACTCATCTACTAGAAAATAATACAGATTATTGCAAATCCTATGTTGATGACTGGGTTCGTTCTTGTATGAAGTTGCTGTTGAATTGCTCTGCCATTATTAGTATTAGTATTATTGTATGAGGTATTCTTGTTTGGGTTACCCCTGTGCTGTGATGTGGGTTTTATATGGTGTGTATTCTTTTTTCTCTCCACTGGCTATCTGGTAAACAGGCTACACTCTAGGCAGTCTCTTCTGCTGATGTGTGTGGGTCTGGTAGTGGTTCTCTCTATTCTACTCTTTTCCTTTCGGCATGGTTAATACCTGCCTGGCGCCCGAACAAAAGCTTTCTTTACCCCTCTCTAATAAATACCGCTACAATGTTAATGAAAACCAATCAATTAATCAATTAATAACGATCAATAGTATGTAGATAATAGATCACTCACCATGTTTATTCAATAGTATTTAGATACTGTATATTGTCACTCACCATGTTCATTCTGAAGACTCTGGAAAGACAAGAAACATAGACAGGACGAGAAGACGTTAAAGATTGCGTTGTGTTGAGTAATGAATGTTCTCTTTTTCTGTGTAGAGTAATGAATGTTCTCTATTTTTCTGTGTAGAGTAATGAATGTGAACTCTCTTTCTCTGTGTAGAGTAATGAATGTTCTCTCTCTCTCTCTGTAGATGAATGTTCTCTTTCTCTGTGTAGAGTAATGAATGTTCTCTCTCTCTCTGTGTAGATGAATGTTCTCTTTCTCTGTGTAGAGTAATGCATGTTCTCTCTGTGTAGACGAATGTTCTCTCTCTGTGTAGATGACTGTTCTCTCTCTCTCTCTCTCTCTCTCTCTCTGTGTAGATGAATGTTCTCTCTTTCTCCGTGTAGATTAATGTTCTCTCTCTCTCTGTGTAGATGAATGTTCTCTCTCTGTGTAGATGAATGTTCTCTTTATCTGTGTAGAGTAATGAATGTTCTCTCTCTCTCTGTGTAGATGAATGTCCTCTCTATCTATGTAGATGAATGTTCTCTCTCTGTGTAGATGAATGAACTCTCTCTCTCTGTGTAGATGAATGTTCTCTTTCTCTGTGTAGAGTAATGCATGTTCTCTCTGTGTAGACAAATGTTCTCTCTCTGTCTAGATGACTGTTCTCTCTCTCTCTCTCTCTCTCTCTCTGTAGATGCCTGTTCTCTCTCTCTCTCTCTCTCTCTGTGTAGAGTAATGAATGTTCTCTCTCTCTCTGTGTAGATGAATGTCCTCTATCTATGTAGATGAATGTTCTCTCTCTGTGTAGATGAATGAACTCTCTCTCTCTGTGTAGATGAATGTTCTCTTTCTCTGTGTAGAGTAATGCATGTTCTCTCTGTGTAGACGAATGTTCTCTCTCTGTGTAGATGACTGTTCTCTCTCTCTCTCTCTCTCTCTCTCTCTCTCTCTCTCTCTCTCTCTCTGTGTAGATGAATGTTCTCTCTTTCTCCGTGTAGATGAATGTTCTCTCTCTGTGTAGATGAATGTTATCTCGCTCTGTGTAGATTAATGTTCTCTCTCTCTCTGTGTTGATGAATGTTCTCTCTCTCTGTGTAGATGAATGTTCTCGCTCTCTCTGTGTAGATGACTGTTCTCTCTCTCTCTCTCTCTGTGTATGTTCTCTCTTCTCTATCTCTCTGTGTAGATGAATGTTCTCTCTCTCTCTCTGTGAAGATGAATGTTCTCTCCCTCTCTCTGTGTAGATTAATGTTCTCTCTCTCTCTGTGTAGGTGAATGTTATCTCTCTCTCGCTCTCTGTGTAGATGAATGTTCTCTCTCTCTCTTCGTGTAGATGAATGTTCTCTCTCTCTCTCTGTGTAGATGAATGTTCTGTCTCTCTCTCTTTCTCTCTCTGTGTAGATGAATGTTCTCTCTCTCTCTCTCTGCGTGTAGTTGAATGTTCTCTCTCTCTCTCTCTCTGCGTGTAGATGAATGTTCTCTCTCTCTGTGTAGATGAATGTTATCTCCCTCTCTCTGTGTAGATTAATGTTCTCTCTCTCTCTGTGTAGATTCATTTTCTCTCTCTCTGTGTAGACGAATGTTGTCTCTCTCTCTTTCTCTCTCTGTGTAGATGAATGTTCACTCTGTGTAGATGAATGTTCTCTCTGTCTCTCTGTGTAGATGAATGTTATCTTTCTCTCTCTCTCTCTCTGTGTAGATGAATGTCCTGTCTCTCTCTCTTTCTCTCTCTGTGTAGATGAATTCTCTCTCTCTATCTCTCTCTCTGCGTGTAGATGAATGTTCTCTCTCTCTGTGTAGATGAATGTTATCTATCTCGCTCTCTGTGTAGATGAATGGTCTCTCTCTCTGCGTTGATGAATGTTCTCGCTCTCTATATGTAGATTAATGTTCTCTCGCTCTGTGTAGATGAATGTTCTCTCTCTGTGTAGATGAATGTTCTCACTCTCTGTGTAGATGAATGTTCTCTCTCTCTCTGTGTAGATGAATGTTCTCTCTCTATGTGTAGATGAATGTTCTCTCTCTCTGTTTAGATGAATGTTCTCGCTCTCTCTGTGTAGATGACTGTTCTCTCTCTCTGTGTGTATGTTCTCTCTTCTCTATCTCTCTGTGTAGATGAATGTTCTCTCTTTCTCTCTGTGTAGATGAATGTTCTCTCTCTCTCTGTGTAGATGAATGTTCTCTCTCTCTCTCTGTAGATGACTGTTCTCTCTCTCTCTCTGTATGTTCTCTCACTCTCTCTGTATATGAATGTTCTCTCTCTCTCTCTCTTTCTGTGTAGATGAATGTTCTCTCCCTCTCTGTGTAGATTAATGTTCTCTCTCTATCTGTGTAGATTAATGTTCTCTCTCTCTGTGTAGATGAATGTTATCTCTCTCTCGCTCTCTGTGTAGATTAATGTTCTCTCTCTCTCTGTGTAGATGAATTTTCTCTCTCTCTGTGTAGATGAATGTTCTCACTCTCTGTGTAGATGAATGTTCTCGCTCTCTCTGTGTAGATGACTTCTCTCTCTCTCTGTGTATGTTCTCTCTTCTCTCTCTCTCTGTGTAGATGAATGTTCTCTCTCTATCTGTGTAGATGAATGTTCTCTCTCTCTGTGTAGATGAATGTTCACTCTCTCTGTGTAGATGAATGTTCTCTCTCGCTCTGTGTAGATGAATGTTCTGTCTCTCTCGCTTTCTCTCTCTGTGTAGATTAATGTTCTCTATCTCTCTGCGTGTAGATGAATGTTCTCTCTCTCTGTGTTGATGAATGTTCTCGCTCTCTCTGTGTAGATGAATGTTCTCGCTCTCTCTGTGTAGATGAATGTTTTTTCTCTCTCTGTGTAGATGAATGTTCTCTCTCTCTTTGTAGATGAATGTTCTCTCTCTCTCTCTCTCTCTCTGTGTAGATGAATGTTCACTCTCTCTCTCTCTGTGTAGATGAATATTCTCTTACTTTCTGTAGGTCTTCTATGGACCTCTCAGTCTTCTTCAGTCTCTCTCTGAGCATCTGTTCTTTAGCTGAGATCTGACACTCCTCGCTCTCCAACAGACCAATCTCTGACTCCAACCTACAATGAAAGAACAAAAAAGAAACCATGAAAAAAAACATTTTTAATCATCCTAAATGGATCAAATAAAGGATTTTAACTACAACTATTTCGTATGAGTGGCTTGGTATTTTTGGGTGGTCAAACTCCACTCTGGACCTTGAAGCCAGTTCCACCCTTTTGTCCTTGTTCCCCTCTAATCAGGGACTGATTTAGACCTGGGACACCAGCTGTTTGACATGAATGATGAAGTAGGACAGAAAAGCAGTAGGCTCCGGACCTCGTTAAGGTAAAATCCACCATGTTAGGAAGAAACACAACACATTCTCTGTTCCTCCAAATCCAGTGTGGAACAATGGAACAGCAACACATGGTGACGTGGCGTTAGTATGAGCAGGAGGCCTTTCTGGTAATGGCTCTTATTGGTGTAAATTGGCCACGCCTTTCTGGTAATGGCTCTGATTGGTGTAAATTGGCCACGCCTTTCTGGTAATGGCTCTGATTGGTGTAAAGCTGCCACTCCTTTCTGGAAATGGCTCTGATTGGTGTAAATTGGCCACGCCTTTCTGGTAATGGCTCTGATTGGTGTAAATTGGCCACGCCTTTCTGGTAATGGCTATGATTGGTGTAAAGCTGCCACTCCTAACTGGTAATGACTTTGATTGGAATTTGTTTAAAATTAGTATAGACCCAGTATAGACCCAGTATAGACCCACCATAGACCCACCATAGACCCACCATAGACCCACCATAGACTCAGTATAGACCCACCATAGACCCAGTATAGACCCACCATAGACCCACCATAGACCCACCATAGACCCAGTATAGACCCACCATAGACCCACCATAGACCCACCATAGACCCACCATAGACTCACCAAACTCCAGCCAGTGGAGAGCGCATTGTTCTCTTGTTGAAAGATGGCTGTTGCTTTCAAACGTTTAAATGCATAGGTGTGGTAAATCTATGGTCCATCCAATAACACAGTAATTGGGGAGCATTTCATCATTCCATCCAATACCACAGTAATTGGGGAGCATTTCGTCATTCCATCCAATACCACAGTAATTGGGGAGCATTTCATCATTCCATCCAATACCACAGTAATTGGGGAGCATTTCATCATTCCATCCAATACCACAGTAATTGGGGAGCATTTCATCACTCCATCCAATACCACAGTAATTGGGGAGCATTTCATCACTCCATCCAATACAACAGTAATTGGGGAGCATTTCATCATTCCATCCAATGCCACAGTAATTGGGGAGCATTTCATCATTCCATCCAATACCCCAGTAATTGGGGAGCATTTCATCATTCCATCCAATACCACAGTAATTGGGGAGCATTTCATCACTCCATCCAATACCACAGTAATTGGGGAGCATTTCGTCATTCCATCCAATACCACAGTAATTGGGGAGCATTTCATCATTCCATCCAATACCACAGTAATTGGGGAGCATTTCATCATTCCATCCAATACCACAGTAATTGGGGAGCATTTCATCATTCCATCCAATGCCACAGTAATTGGGGAGCATTTCGTCATTCCATCCAATACCACAGTAATTGGGGAGCATTTCATCATTCCATCCAATACCACAGTAATTGGGGAGCATTTCATCATTCCATCCAATACCACAGTAATTGGGGAGCATTTCATCATTCCATCCAATGCCACAGTAATTGGGGAGCATTTCGTCATTCCATCCAATACCACAGTAATTGGGGAGCATTTCGTCATTCCATCCAATACCACAGTAATTGGGGAGCATTTCATCACTCCATCCAATACCACAGTAATTGGGGAGCATTTCATCATTCCATCCAATACCACAGTAATTGGGGAGCATTTCATCACTCCATCCAATGCCACAGTAATTGGGGAGCATTTCATCATTCCCTCCACGTACCGTTTATTACAACACATAGACCTTTCTGTCTCGTGATTGGTTAGGCCTGGAATACATTTTCACTTAGCCAACCATTACCTTACCCTCTGAGGGGGGCGCGATGTTTATTGTGCACGTGAACGTTCGCAAGACTCATTTAATTCAACGTATGGTTTCCTTTCCTCATTTACCCCGGGTTTATGTCGGAGTTCCATGTGTCTGATTCCCGCGTCATTGTGGTTGTGCGTAATAGGAGCGCCTGCGCCTCGGTGCGCCTCTAAACATGTTACGTGGCCTGCGCTCTTCCGCTTTGGAGTCAAAACGTTGAATAAGATAAAATGACAGTTTAATCACAGGAGGCTGGCGGCACCTTAATTGGGGGAGGACAGGCTACCATGTACTGACTGTACCAGTTTTAACCTCTACCTGTCTGATCTCCTGTTAGACAGGGGGAGGCTGTACAGTCTTAACCTCTACCTCTGTACCAGTCTTAACCTCTACCTGTCTGATCTCCTGTTAGACAGGGGAAGGCTGTACCAGTCTTAACCTCTACCTCTGTACCAGTCTTAACCTTTACCTGTCTGATCTCCTGTTAGACAGGGGGAGGCTGTACCAGTTTTAACCTCTACCTGTCTGATCTCCTATTAGACAGGGGGAGGCGGTACCAGTCTTAACCTCTACCTCTGTACCAGTCTTAACCTTTACCTGTCTGATCTCCTGTTAGACAGGGGGAGGCTGTACCAGTTTTAACCTCTACCTGTCTGATCTCCTATTAGACAGGGGGAGGCGGTACCAGTCTTAACCTCTACCTGTCTGGTCTCCTGTTAGACAGGGGAAGGCTGTACCAGTCTTAACCTCTACTTCTGTACCAGTCTTAACCTTTACCTGTCTGATCTCCTGTTAGACAGGGGAGGCTGTAGCAGTTTTAACCTCTACCTGTCTGGTCTCCTGTTAGACAGGGGGAGGCTGTACCAGTCTTAACCTCTACCTCTGTAACAGTCTTAACCTCTACCTGTCTGGTCTCCTGTTAGACAGGGGGAGACTGTAGCAGTCTTAACCTCAACCTGTCTGGTATCCTGTTAGACAGGGGGAGGCTGTACAGGCTTAACCTCTACCTGTCTGATCTCCTGTTAGACAGGGGGAGGCTGTACCAGTCTTAACCTCTACCTGTCTCGTCTCCTGTTAGACAGGAGGAGACTGTACCAGTCTTAACCTCTACCTGTCTGGTCTCCTGTTAGACAGGGGGAGGCTGTACAGGCTTAACCTCTACCTCTGTACCAGTCTTAACCTCTACCTGTCTGGTCTCCTGTTAGACAGGGGGAGGCTGTACAGGCTTAACCTCTACCTCTGTACCAGTCTTAACCTCTACCTGTCTGGTCTCCTGTTAGACAGGGGGAGACTGTACCAGTTTTAACCTCTACCTGTCTGGTCTCCTGTTAGACAGGGGGAGGCTGTACAGGCTTAACCTCTACCTCTGTACCAGTCTTAACCTCTACCTGTCTGGTCTCCTGTTAGACAGGGGGAGGCTGTACAGGCTTAACCTCTACCTCTGTACCAGTCTTAACCTCTACCTGTCTGGTCTCCTGTTAGACAGGGGGAGACTGTACCAGTCTTAACCTCTACCTGTGTCCGTTCAGATAGGACAGGTTCAGCCTGATACAGAGGATATTTATTTTGGTTCGTGTATATTTCTCTGCTACCGCACAGCAAGCGGTACTGGAGGGCCAAGTTTAGGTCCAAGAGGCTTCTAAACAGTTCTACCACCAAGCCCCCAAGCCACATCAGTCCGTGTTCCGTTGTTTACAACCAATAAGTAACTAGGCACAGAGCCTTCGGAAAGTATTCAAACCCCTTCACTTTATCCACATTTTGTTACGTTACAGCCTTATTCTAAAATGGATTACATTGTTTTTTTCCCCTCAAAGTACACACAACACCCCATAATGACCAAGCAAAAACAGGTTATTAGATATTTTTGCAAATGTATAAAAAAAATAAATAAATATTACATTTACATAAGTATTCAGACCCTTTACTCAGTACTTTGTTGAAGCACCTTTGGCAGCGATTACAGCCTCCAGTCTCCTTGGGTATAACGCTACAAGCATGGCCGACCTGTATTTGGGGAGTTTCTCCCATTCTTCTCTGCAGATCCTCTCAGGCTCTGTCAGGTACCCATTCTTAAAATAAAGTGGTGATCCTAACTCACCTAAAATAGGGATTTTTACTAGGATTAAATGTCAGGAATTGTGAAAAACGAAGTTTAAATGTATTTGGCTAAGGTGTATGTAAACTTCCGACACACACACACACACACACACACACACACACACACACACACACACACACACACACACACACACACACACACACACACACACACACACACACACACACACACACACACACACACACATTCCATTTATCCCAGAGGACCTGGGTTTGGGTTATTATTTTTGCTGGCTAGCCAATCAGGAAGCATCGTTCAGAGGAACCCCCCCCCCCCCCCTGCCTCCTCCCTGGTCATTTCCTGCCATTGTATAGTGCAAGAGGGTTCTAGAATGCCTCAAAAGTTCCATGGTCAGTAATAACAAGGAGGCTTCCCAAGATTCCATCTCTTAGTCCACCCTATTCCCTCTATAGTGCACTACTATAGACCAGAGCCCTATTCCCTATATAGTGCACTACTATAGACCAGAGCCCTATTCCCTATATAGTGCACTACTTTAGACCAGAGCCCAATAGAACCCTATTCCCTATATAGTGCACTACTATAGACCAGAGCCTTATTCCCTATATAGTACACTACTTTAGACCAGAGCCCTATAGAACCCGATTCCTTATATAGTACACTACTTTAGACCAGAGCCCTATGCCAACCAACCTATACCAACCAATACCAACATCTGCACCCCCGTGGTGAATACCAACATCTGCACCCCCGTGGTCAATACCAACATCTGCACCCCCGTGGTGAATACCAACATCTGCACCCCCGTGGTCAATACCAACATCTACACCCCCGTGGTGAATACCAACATCTGCACCCCCGTCTTCAACACCAACATCTGCACCCCCGTGGTGAATACCAACATCTGCACCCCCGTGGTCAATACCAACATCTACACCCCCGTGGTGAATACCAACATCTGCACCCGTGAACAAGGCCATGATTGGGAGTGCCATAAGGTGGCTCACAGTTGGCCAAGCGTCGTCCAGGTTTGGCCAGAGTTGGCTGTCATTGTAAATAAGAATTTGTTGTTAACTGACTTGTCTAGAAGTTAAATAAATACATACAAATAAATAAATAAATTCAACTCCCCTGGTCAATACCAACATGGTCAAAGACAACTCACAAACAATAACAACACGACAAAGACCACCGTGTTGAAAACACAAACATCCTCTCTGTGGTCAGAGGTCAAAGTTATCTCTTTCCTCTCTTTCCTCTCTCCCCTTTTTTTTCTCACTTTCACTTTTTATTCTCCCTCGACTCTCCCTCCACTCTCCCTCCACTCTCCCTCCTCTCTCCCACTCTCCCTCGACTCTCCCTCCACTCTCCCTCCTCTCTCCCTCCACTCTCCTTCCACTCTCCCTCCACTCTCCCTCCACTCTCCCTCCTCTCTCCCACTCTCCCTCCACTCTCCCTCCACTCTCCCTCCACTCTCCCTCCACTCTCCCTCCACTCCCTCCACTCTCCCTCCTCTCTCCCACTCTCCCTCCACTCTCCCTCCACTCTCCCTCGACTCTCCCTCGACTCTCCCTCGACTCTCCCTCGACTCTCCCTCCACTCTCCCTCCACTCTCCCTCCACTCTCCCTCCACTCTCCCTCCACTCTCCCTCGACTCTCCCTCCACTCTCCCTCCACTCTCCCTCCACTCTCCCTCCACTCCCTCCACTCTCCCTCCACTCTCCCACTCTCCCTCTACTCTCCCTCCACTCTCCCACTCTCCTTCCTCTCTCCAACTCTCCCTCCACTCTCCCTCCACTCTCCCTCCACACTCCCACTCTCCCTCCACTCTCCCACTCTCCTTCCTCTCTCCAACTCTCCGTCCACTCTCTCACTCTCCCCCCACTCTCCCTCCACTCTCTCACTCTCCCCCCACTCTCTCTCCACTCTCCCACCACTCTCCCACTCTCCCCCCACTCTCCCTCCACTCTCTCACTCTCCCCCCACTCTCCCTCCACTCTCCCACCACTCTCTGTGGCTGATGTGAGTAAGACATTTAAGCGTGTTAAACCTCACAAGGCCCCAGACGGCATCCTCAGCCGCGTCCTCAGAGCATGCACAGACCAGCTGGCTGGAGTGTTTACGGACATATTCAATCTCTCCCTATCCCAGTCTGCTGTCCCCACATGCTTCAAGATGTCCACCATTGTTCCTGTTCCCAAGAAAGCAAAGGTAACTGAATTAAATTACTATCGCCCCGTAGCACTCACTTCTGTCATCATGAAGTGCTGTGAGAGGCTAGTTAAGGATCTTCTTCCTTACCTGACACCCTAGACCCACTTCAATGTGCTTACCGCACCAATAGGTCCACAGACGATGCAAATCGCCATCACACTGCACACTACCCTAACCCATCTGGACAAGAGGCATACCTGTGTAAGAACGTTGTTCATTGACTATAGCACAGCCTTCAACACCATAGTACCCTCCAAGTTCATCGTTAAGCTTGAGAACCTGTGTCTGAACCCCGCCCTGTGTAATTCCTTAACACAGGGGCCCCAAAAGGGTGCGTGTTCAGCCCCCTCCTGTACTCCCTGTTCATCCACCACTGCGTGGCCATGCACGCCTCCAACTCAATCATCAAGTTTGCAGACAACACAACAGTAGTAGGCTTGATTACCAGAAACTACGAGACGGCCTACAGGGAGGAGGTGTGGGCCCTCGGAGTGTGGTGTCAGGAAAACAACCTCTCCCTCAATGTCAACAAAGCAAATGTGCTGATCGTGGACTTCAGGAGACAGCAGATGGAACTATCCACATCGACGGGACCGCAGTGGAGAACGTTGAAAGCTTCAAGTTCCTCGCCGTACACATCACTTACGATCTGAAATGGACAGTGTGGTGAGGAAGATGCAACAGCGCTTGGTCCCTAAAACCCTCACAAACCTTTCACAGATGCACAATTGAGAGCATCCTGTCGGGCTGTATCACTGCCTGGAATGGCAACTGCACCGCCCGCAACCGCAGGGCCCTCCAGAGGGTTGTGAGGTCTGCACAACGCATCACCGGGGGCAAACTACCTGCCCTCCAGGACACCTACAGCACTCGATGTCACAGGAAGGCCAAACAGATCATCAACGATATCAACCACCCGAGCCACTGCCTGTTCACCCTGCTGTCATGCAGAAGGCGAGGTCAGTAGAGGTGCATCAAAGCTGGGACAGAGAGACTGAAAAACAGCTTCTATCTCAAGGCCATCAGACTGTTCAACAGCCATCACTAGCCAGCTACCGCCCGGTTACACCTTAGAGGCTGCTGCCCTATGTACAAAGACATGGAATCACTGGTCACTTTAATAATGGAACACTGGTCACTTTAATAATGGAACACTGGTCACTTTAATAATGGAACACTGGTCACTTTAATAATGGAACACTGGTCACTTTAATAATGGAACACTAGCCAATTTAATAATGTTTTTTTTTTTTTTTTTTTTCATTTCACCTTTATTTAACCAGGTAGGCTAGTTGAGAACAAGTTCTCATTTACAACTGCGACCTGGCCAAGATAAAGCATAGCAGTGTGAACAGACAACACAGAGTTACACATGGAGTAAACAATTAACAAGTCAATAACACAGTATAAAAAAGGAGAGTTTACATACTGCTTTACTCATCTCATATGTACAGTGGGGAGAACAAGTATTTGATACACTGCCGATTTTGCAGGTTTTCCTACTTACAAAGCATGTAGAGGTCTGTACATTTTATCATAGGTACACTTCAACTGTGAGAGACGGAATCTAAAACAAAAATCCAGGAAATCACATTGTATGATTTTTAAGTAATTCGGTCTGTATGTTCCCTAGCCGTTGGCAGAACAGTTGAAACTGGAGCAGCAGCACAACCAGGTGGACTGGAGACAGCAAGGAGTCACCATATCAGGTGGTCCTGAGCCTTCTGACGGTCTGTATGCAGTATATTTGGGAATAGCAGTCATTGGAAAGAAGTGGAGGGCTCTCAACAAAAACATTTAATAATCAATGAAAAGGTAAAAGGTCAATGAACATATGGCGGTTATTAGACAGAGACAGTGACAGTGACAGTGACAGAGACAGAGACAGAGACAGAGACAGAGAGAGAGAGAGACAGAGACAGAGACAGACAGAAACAGAGAGAGAGAGAGAGAGACAGAGACAGAGACAGAGACAGAAACAGAAACAGAAACAGAGACAGAGACAGAGACAGTGACAGAGACATAAACAGAGACAGAGACAGAGACAGAGACAGAGTCAGAGACAGTAACAGACACAGAGACAGTGGCAGAGACAGTGACAGTGACAGTGACAGTGACAGAGACAGAGACAGAGACAGAGACAGTGGCAGAGACAGTGACAGTGACAGTGACAGAGACAGAGACAGGCAGAAACAGAGACAGAGACAGACTGAAACAGAGACAGAGACAGAGACAGAGACAGAGACAGAAACAGAGACAGAGACAGAGACAGAAACAGAGACAGAGACAGAGACAGAGACAGAGACAGTGACAGAGACATTGACAGAGACAGAGACAGAGACATACAGAGACAGAGACAGAGACAGAGACAGAGACAGAGACAGAGACAGTGGCAGAGACAGTGACAGAGACAGAGACAGATGCAGAGACAGACTGAAACAGAGACAGAGACAGAGACAGATGCAGAGACAGAGACAGACTGAAACAGAGACAGACTGAAACAGAGACAGAGACAGAGACAGAGACAGTGGCAGAGACAGTGACAGAGACAGTGACAGAGACAGTGACAGAGACAGAGACAGAGACAGAGACAGTGGCAGTGGCAGTGGCAGAGACAGTGGCAGAGACAGTGACAGTGACAGAGACAGACAGAAACAGAGACAGACAGAAACAGAGACAGACAGAAACAGAGACAGACAGAAACAGAGACAGAGACAGAGACATAAACAGAGACAGTGACAGTGGCAGAGACAGTGACAGAGACAGACATAAACAGTGACAGTGACAGAGACAGAGACAGTGGC
The DNA here is from genome assembly GCF_057628025.1 of Oncorhynchus mykiss. Taxonomy (NCBI): domain Eukaryota; kingdom Metazoa; phylum Chordata; class Actinopteri; order Salmoniformes; family Salmonidae; genus Oncorhynchus; species Oncorhynchus mykiss. The sequence continues at coordinate 3,670,309 of NC_143033.1, read as the reverse complement.
AGAAACAGTGACAGAGACAGAGACAGAGACAGAGACAGAAACAGAGACAGTGACAGAGACAGAGACAGTGGCAGAGACAGTGACAGAGACAGAGACAGTGACAGACAGAGACAGAGACAGAGACAGTGGCAGAGACAGAGACAGAGACAGAGACAGTGGCAGAGACAGTGACTGTGACAGAGACAGAGACAGAGACAGAGACAGACTGAAACAGAGACAGAGACAGAGACAGATGCAGAGACAGAGACAGACTGAAACAGAGACAGAGACAGAGACCGACACAGAGACAGAGACAGAAACAGAGAATTTATGGCGCTATCTCAGTGTAAAGTCACTGTACAGCACTGAGCCTGTCCCACATTCACCCAGACATCTCAGACTAACAGGACATTTACTGGCTCTGCTTCCCTCTAGTGGTGCAACTGAACACTACAAAAAAAAAATTAAGGGAACACTAAAATAACACATCCTAGATCTGAATGAATGAAATATTCTTATTAAATACTTTTTTCTTTACATAGTTGAATGTGCTGACAACAAAATCACACAAAAATGATCAATGGAAATCAAATGTATCAACCCATGGAGGTCTGTATTTGGAGTAACACTCAAAATTAAAGTTGAAAACCACACTACAGGCTGATCCAACTTTGATGTAATGTCCTTAAAACAAGTCAAAATGAGGCTCAGTAGTGTGTGTGGCCTCCACGTGCCTGTATGACCTCCCTACAACGCCTGGGCATGCTCCTGATGAGGTGGCGGATGGTCTCCTGAGGGATCTCCTCCCAGACCTGGACTAAAGCATCCGCCAACTCCTGGACAGTCTGTGGTGCAACATGGCGTTGGTGGATGGAGCGAGACATGATGTCCCAGATGTGCTCAATTGGATTCAGGTCTGGGGAACGGGCGGGCCAGTCCATAGCATCAATGCCTTCCTCTTGCAGGAACTGCTGACACACTCCAGGTCTAGCATTGTCTTGCATTAGGAGGAACCCAGGGCCAACCGCACCAGCATATGGTCTCACAAGGGGTCTGAGGATCTCATCTCGGTACCTAATGGCAGTCAGGCTACCTCTGGTGAGCACATGGAGGGCTGTGTGGCTCCCCAAAGAAATGCCACCCAACACCATGACTGACCCACTGCCAAACCGGTCAAGCTGGAGGATGTTGCAGGCAGCAGAACGTTCTCCACGGCGTCTCCAGACTGTCACGTCTGTCACATGTGCTCAGTGTGAACCTGCTTTCATCTGTGAAGAGCACAGGGCGCCAGTGGCGAATTTGCCAATCTTGGTTTTCTCTGGCAAATGCCAAACGTCCTGCACAGTGTTGGGCTGTAAGCACAACCCCCACCTGTAGACGTCGGGCCCTCATACCACCCTCATGAAGTCTGTTTCTGACCGTTTGAGCAGACACATGCACATTTGTGGCCTGCTGGAGGTCATTTTGCAGGGCTCTGGCAGTGCTCCTCCTGCTCCTCCTTGCACAAAGGCAGAGGTAGCGATCCTGCTGCTGGGTTGTTGCCCTCCTATGGCCTCCTCCACGTCTCCTGATGTACTGGCCTGTCTCCTGGTAGAGCCTCCATGCTCTGGACACTACGCTGACAGACACAGAAAACCTTCTTGCCACAGCTCGCATTGATGTGCCATCCTGGATGAGCTGCACTACCTGAGCCACTTGTGTGGGTTGTAGACTCCGTCTCATGCTACCATTAGAGTGAAAGCACCGCCAGCATTCAAAAGGGACCAAAACATCAGCCAGGAAGCATAGGAACTGAGAAGTGGTCTGTGGTTATCACCTGCAGAACCACTCCTTTATTGGGGGTGTCTTGCTAATTGCCTATAATTTCCACCTGTTGTCTATTCCATTTGCACAACATCATGTGAAATGTATTATTTTATATTATTTATGTATTATTACAGGTAACTTATTAGATAATATGTAGGCATTTTGGGCGAGTTGGCATATTTCTAAATCAAACACACCAAATAAATCGACATTTTGGGGATATAAAGAAGGACATTATCGACCAAAAGGACCATTTGTGATGTTTCTGGGACATTTTGGAGTGACAACAGAAGAAGATCTTCATGAATAATATATTATAATTATATCGTTATTTCTGATTTTTGTGTCGCCACCTGCCTGGTTGAAAATGATTTTCATGCGTTTGTATGCGGGGGTGCTGTCCTCAGATAATCGCATTTCACCGTAAAACCTTTTTGAAACATTAACAAGAAGATTTATTTTGATGTATTAGACTTATATTTTCGTGAATGTTGAATATTTCTGTAGTTTGAATTTGGATGTTGTCAAATCCATCCCGCTAAAGGGATTGGCGCGCGAAGGGATCAGTAAGAGGCTAAAGGGATTGGCGCGCGAAGGGATCAGTAAGAGGCTAAAGGGATTGGCGCGCGAAGGGATCAGTAAGAGGCTAAAGGGATTGGCGCGCGAAGGGATCAGTAAGAGGCTAAAGGGATTGGCGCGCGAAGGGATCAGTAAGAGGCTAAAGGGATTGGCGCGCGAAGGGATCAGTAAGAGGCTAAAGGGATTGGCGCGCGAAGGGATCAGTAAGAGGCTAAAGGGATTGGCGCGCGAAGGGATCAGTAAGAGGCTAAAGGGATTGGCGCGCGAAGGGATCAGTAAGAGGCTAAAGGGATTGGCGCGCGAAGGGATCAGTAAGAGGCTAAAGGGATTGGCGCGCGAAGGGATCAGTAAGAGGCTAAAGGGATTGGCGCGCGAAGGGATCAGTAAGAGGCTTTAATAATAATGTTTACATATTATTACTCATGTCATATGTATATACTGTATTTAATACTACCGCTCGGCCATTGCTCATCCATATTTTTTATTTATTTACATGTACATATTCTTATTTCATTCCTTTACTTAGATGTGTGTATTGTGTGTAGTGTTATGGAATTGTTAGATTTTACTTGTTAGATACTAACTACTGCTCTGTTGGAGCTAAAAGCACAAGCATTTCACTACGCCCCACAATAACATCTGCTAAACACGTGTATGTGACCAATAAAATGTTATGTGTGTGTGTGTGTGTGTGTGTGTGTGTGTGTGTGTGTGTGTATTGGAATGTCAAAGTAAGTATGTGTGAGTGTGTTGGGGTAGAGTCCAGTGTGTTGGGTAGAGTCCAGTGTGTTGGGGTAGAGTCCAGTGTGTTGGGTAGAGTCCAGTGTGTTGGGTAGAGTCCAGTGTGTTGGGTAGAGTCCAGTGTTGGGGTAGAGTCCAGTGTGTTGGGTAGAGTCCAGTGTGTTGGGTAGAGTCCAGTGTGTGGGGTAGAGTCCAGTGTGTGGGGTAGAGTCCAGTGTGCTGGGTAGAGTCCAGTGTGCTGGGTAGAGTCCAGTGTGTGGGGTAGAGTCCAGTGTGCTGGGTAGAGTCCAGTGTGTTAACTATTTAGTTAACTGTTTAACTAACTATTTAGCAGTCTTATGGCTTGGGGTTAGAAGCTGTTCAGGGTTCAGTTGCTTCCAGACTTAGCGCTCCGGTACCGGTTGACGTGCGGTAGCAGAGAGAACAATCTATGGCTGGAGACTGACACCGCTTGGTATAGAGGTCCTGGATGGCAGGGGGTTCAGCCCCAGCGATGTACTGGGCCGTACGCACCACCTTCTGTAGCGCCGAGCAATTGCCATACCAAGCGGTGATACAGCCAGTCAAGATGCTCTCAGTGGTGCAGAGAACTTTTTGAGGCTCTGAGGCCCCGTGATAAATCTATTGAAAGGAGGGAAGAAACATTATGGCCCTCCGTTTCCCTATAGTCCACTATCAGCTCCTTTGTCAGACCATAATGCTACAGCAAAGTTTAATTGGTATTGTACACAACAGATTGATATGAGCAATCACCAGTCAGACGGGGAGAGGACCACAAAGCTGCCCTGTGAGAAGCCTGATTAGAGAGGGAACTGTGGGTGTACTTTACAGCTATAACAGGCTTTCTGGATTTCCCTCAGCATGTGTCTCTCAGAACAACAAACATATGACCTCTATGTTTAGGACTGTTTATTATCTTTAGTTTACTGCTTACCGACGAACTCCCTTCTCTGGTTGGAGCCTCATCGACTCACCCTGAATGTTTATAAGGTGGCTACTTTGATCAGAGCAACTACTTTCAATTGCAGGGCAGCGGAGTGAGAGAAGAAAAAGAGAGAAAGAGCGCGAAAGAGCGAGAGAGAGAGAGAGAAAGAGCATGAAAGAGCGAGAGAGAGAGATAAAGAGAGAGGGGGAGAGAGCAGAGAGAGAGAGGGAGAGAGAGAGAGAGACTAGAGAGAGAGAATAAGATAGAGAGGGAGAGGCGTTGGCAAAGTTAATGATGATGTCCTCCCACAAGCTCCCCTCCCAATCTTGACTTCTCCTTCTCCCTCTTCCTGTCTGAATCTCCCAGCCGAGCTTATTGGTCCCCGAGGCCTCCACTGTGTGTGTGTCTGTGTGTCTGTGTGTCTGTGTGTCTGTGTGTGTGTGTGTCTGTGTGTGTGTTCATGTCTGTGTGTGTGTGCCTGTGTGTGTGTTCATGCCTGTGTGTGTGTGTGTGTGTCTGTCTGTGTGTGTGTGTCTGTGTATGGGTGTGTGTATGTATGTGTGTGCCAGTTTCTAAGATTCACCCATCTAGTAGCGGCTCGCATCCCACTTTGCCTCCAGAACAACTTGTATTCTTCGGGGCATGGATTCTACAAGTCATAAATGTTCAACAGGGATGTTGGCCCATGCTGATTCAATGGCATCACTCAGTTGCTGCAGATTGGACAGCGGTCCACCACCGTCACCAGCCTGTAACGTTGACACCAGGCAGGATGGGGTCATGGACTCATGCTACTTAAACCAAATCCTGACTCTGCCATCAGCATGACTCAACAGGAACTGAGATTCGTCGGACCAGGCAATGTTTTTCCACTCCTCAATTGTTTAGTGTTGCATGATTCTTCCCATTCATCTTTAACCTCTCATCAACCAGCTGTTATCGCCCACAGGACTGCTGCTGACTGGATGTTTTGGTTTGTTGCATCATTCTCAGTAAACCCGAGACACTGTCGTGCGTGAAAAGCCCAGGAGGCCGTTTCTGAGGTACTGGAACCGGTGCACCAGGAGCTGATCATACCAGGCTCAGTCACTTAGGGCACTAGTTTTGTCCAGTCTAATGTTTAATCGAACAGTAACTAAAAGCCTCAATGCCTGTCTACATGCTTCAATAGCCATTATTATGGTATACCTAATAAACTGTCCGGAGGGTGTATGAGTGTATGGTGATGTAGTTCCCTTCCCCTCCGACACACGCTCAAGGCTGTAAGTCCCAGCTCTGTGGGGGACATTTGAGGAGATGTTCTCTATAGGAGAGAGAGAAACGGACAAGGTGGTGCAGGGATGTACATCAGACATATCCACACCCTCTAACAGGAGACCTGGGGTATGTAGCATACCACACCCTCTAACAGGAGACCTGGGGTATGTAGCATACCCTCTAACAGGAGAGCTGAGGTATGTAGCATACCCTCTAACAGGAGACCTGGGGTATGTAGCATACCCTCTAACAGGAGACCTGGGGTATGTAGCATACCACACCCTCTAACAGGAGACCTGGGGTGTGTAGCATACCACACCCTCTAAAAGGAGACCTGGGGTATGTAGCATACCATACCCTCTAACAGGAGACCTGGGGTATGTAGCATACCATACCCTCGAACAGGAGACCTGGGGTATGTAGCATAACACACACTCTAACAGGAGACCTGGGGTATGTAGCATACCACACCCTCTAACAGGAGACCAGGGGTATGTAGCATACCACACCCTCTAACAGGAGACCTGAGGTATGTAGCATACCACACCCTCTAACAGGAGACCTGAGGTATGTAGCATACCATACCCTCTGACAGGAGACCTGGGGTATGTAGCATACCCTCTAACAGGAGACCTGGGGTATGTAGCATACCCTCTAACAGGAGACCTGAGGTATGTAGCATACCCTCTAACAGGAGACCTGAGGTATGTAGCATACCCTCTAACAGGAGACATGAGGTATGTAGAATACCCTCTAACAGGAGACCTGAGGTATGTAGTATACCATACCCTCTAACAGGAGACCTGAGGTATGTAGCATACCTTACCCTCTAACAGGAGACCTGAGGTATGTAGCATACCCTCTAACAGGATACCTGAGGTATGTAACATACCCTTTAACAGGAGACCTGAGGTATGTAGCATACCCTCTAACAGGAGACTTGAGGTATGTAGCATACCATACCCTCTAACAGGAGACCTGAGGTATGTAGCATACCATACCCTCTAACAGGATACCTGAGGTATGTAGCATACCATACCCTCTAACAGGAGACCTGAGGTATGTAGAATACCCTCTAACAGGAGACCTGAGGTATATAGCATACCATACTCTCTAACAGGAGACCTGGGGTATGTAGCATACCCTCTAACAGGATACCTGAGGTATGTAGCATACCATACCCTCAAACAGGAGACCTGAGTTATGTAGCATACCATACCCTCTAACAGGAGACCTGAGGTATGTAGCATACCCTCTAACAGGAGACCTGAGGTATGTACCATACCATACCCTCTAACAGGAGACCTGAGGTATGTAGCATACCCTCTAACAGGAGAGCTGAGGTATGTAGCATACCCTCTAACAGGAGACCTGAGGTATGTAGCATACCATACCCTCAAACAGGAGACCTGAGTTATGTAGCATACCATACCCTCTAACAGGAGACCTGAGGTATGTAGCATACCCTCTAACAGGAGACCTGAGGTATGTACCATACCCTCTATCAGGAGACCTGAGGTATGTAGCATACCATACCCTCTAACAGGAGACCTGAGGTATGTAGCATACCCTCTAACAGGAGAGCTGAGGTATGTAGCATACCCTCTAACAGGAGACCTGAGGTATGTAGCATACCATACCCTCTAACAGGAGACCTGAGGTATGTAGCATACCCTCTAACAGGAGACCTTAGGTATGTAGCATACCATACCCTCAAACAGGAGACCTGAGTTATGTAGCATACCATACCCTCTAACAGGAGACCTGAGGTATGTAGCATACCATACCCTCTAACAGGAGACCTGAGGTATGTAGCATACCATACCATCTGACAGGATACATTCTCCCTCATCTTCCGTCTCTTCTTCCTCATTCTCCTCCTCATCTGCCTTCTCATCTGCCTCCTCATCTGCCTCCTCCTTCTCCCACCCTCTCTTCCTGTTCCTCATCGTCTATATTATCACTGATTCGTGTAGAGATGACCTAGCCTACTGTGCGTTGTGGAACATATCATTGTGTTATTGATCGGTCAACCTCTAGTATGTATATTGTGTGTTAAGGACCAGAGCAGAAACGAGCGGCCTGGTAGCACAGATCAAAGTGTTCATCCCAAATAGCACCCTATTCCTTATGGGCTCTGGGCAACAGAGGCAACTGCATAGGGGCTAGTGTGCTATTTAGGAGGCTGTCCCAGATTAAAGAAGGCAAAGTATACAGATATCTGACTGCTTATCATGAAATATAATACAGAGATCTGACTGCTTATCATGAAATATAATACAGAGGACTGACTGCTTATCATGAAATATAATACAGAGATCTGACTGCTTATCATGAACTATAATACAGAGGACTGACTGCTTATCATGAAATATAATACAGAGGACTGACTGCTTATCATGAAATATAATACAGAGGACTGACTGCTTATCATGAAATATAATACAGAGGACTGACTGCTTATCATGAAATATAATACAGAGATCTGACTGCTTATCATGAACTATAATACAGAGGACTGACTGCTTATCATTAAATATAATACAGAGATCTGACTGCTTATCATGAAATATAATACAGAGATCTGACTGCTTATCATGAACTATAATACAGAGGACTGACTGCTTATCATGAACTATAATACAGAGGACTGACTGCTTATCATGAACTATAATACAGAGGACTGACTGCTTATCATGAAATATAATACAGAGGACTGACTGCTTATCATGAAATATTAAACACAATAGCTTTCCTCTTTAGTCCACCTCTCTTTTCCTCCTCTTTAATCAAATTATCGTTCCCTCCTCTTTAATCAACCTCTCCTTTCCTTCCTTCCTTCCTTTCCTTCCTTTCTTCCTCTCTCTGTCTGCTGTGGAAGAACTGAGGACAGGTCCCAATGTGAGCTACTCACCATATTAGGTATCACTCTCGCTCTGTCAAACAGACAGAGAGACTAGATAAACACTGGAACACTTCCCTAGATTGAACTCTCAGGTCTAGTTCAGAACAATCATTATTTGACCAACAATAGGGGCCGATCTGTTAGAAAATGCCCGGGTCGGTTTCTGGTCGAAGTCTGTCCCTGCTCTGCCCGTTAACAAACGTTGAACCATCTAATTTCTCTCTGCCTGGATGGCAAATGATCAAACTGAATATAATAAAGCATAAATTCACAGAGATGTTATTTAGCTGTTCTCTCCTCTCCTCTACTCTCCTCTCCTCTCCTCTCCTCTCCTCTCCTCTCCTCTCCTATCCCATCCTCTCCTCTCCTCTCCTCTCCTCTCCTCTCCTCTCCTCTCCTCTCCTCTCCTCTCCTATCCTATCCCATCCTCTCTTCTCCTCTCCTCTCCTCTCCTCTCCTCTCCTCTCCTCTCCTCTCCTCTCCTCTCCTCTCCTCTGTTGTCCTCTCCTCTCCTCTGTTGTCCTATCATCTCCTCTCCTCTCCTCTCCTCTCCTCTCTTCTCTTCTCTTCTCTTCTCTTTTCTCTTCTCTTCTCTTCTCTTCTCTTCTCTTCTCTTCTCTTCTCTTCTCTTCTCTACTCTTCTCTTCTCTTCTCTTCTCTTCTCTTCTCTTCTCTTCTCTTCTCTTCTCTTCTCTTCTCTTCTCTTCTCTTCTCTTCTCTTCTCTTCTCTTCTCTTCTCTTCTCTTCTCTTCTCTTCTCTTCTCTTCTCTTCTCTTCTCTTCTCCTCTCCTCTCCTCTCCTCTCCTCTCCTCTCCTGTTGTCCTCTCCTCTCCTCTGTTGTCCTCTCCTCTCCTCTGTTGTCCTATCATCTCCTCTCCTCTCCTCTCCTCTCCTCTCCTCTCCTCTCCTCTCCTCTGTTCTCCTCTGTTCTCCTCTCCTCTCCTCTGTTGTCCTCTCCTCTCCTCTCCTCTGTTGTCCTATCATCTCCTCTCCTCTCCTCTCCTCTCCTCTCCTCTCCTCTCCTCTCCTCTCCTCTCCTCTCCTCTCCTCTCCTCTCCTCTCCTCTCCTCTCCTCTCCTCTCCTCTGTTCTCCTCTGTTCTCCTCTCCTCACCTCTGTTCTCCTCTCCTCTCCTCTCCTCTGTTGTCCTCTCATCTCCTCTCCTCTGTTTTCCTCTCCTCTGTTCTCCCCTGTTCTCCTCTCCTCTCCTCTCCTCTCCTCTCCTCTCCTCTCCTCTCCTCTCCTCTCCTCTCCTCTCCTCTCCTCTCCTCTCCTCTCTTTTCCTCTCCTCTCCTCTCCTCTCCTCTCCTTTCCTCTCCTCTCCTCTCCTCTCCTCTCCTCTCCTCTCCTCTCCTCTCCTCTCCTCTCCTCTCCTCTCCTCTCCTCTCCTCTGTTGTCCTATCATCTCCTCTCCTCTCCTCTCCTCTCCTCTCCTCTCCTCTCCTCTCCTCTCCTCTCCTCTACTCTCCTCTGTTGTCCTCTCCTCTCCTCTGTTGTCCTATCATCTCCTCTCCTCTCCTCTCCTCTCCTCTCCTCTGTTGTCCTCTCCTCTCCTCTCCTCTCCTCTGTTGTCCTCTCCTCTCCTCTCCTCTGTTGTCCTCTCATCTCCTCTCCTCTGTTTTCCTCTCTGTTCTCCTTTCCTCTGTTCTCCCCTGTTCTCCTCTCCTCTCCTCTCCTCTCCTCTCCTCTCCTCTCCTCTCCTCTCCTCTCCTCTCCTCTCCTCTCCTCTCCTCTCCTCTCCTCTCCTCTCCTCTCCTCTCCTCTCCTCTCCTCTCCTCTCCTCTCTTCTCCTCTCCTCTCCTCTCCTCTCCTATCCTATCCTCTGTTTTACTCTCCTCTGTTTTCCTCTCCTCCTCCTCTCATCTCCTCTGTCTATTGTCATAAAATATATTTGTAATAATAATAAACATTCGCCAGGATTCAACCTCGTTCCTTCTGTCAGTGTTCTGGTCCCTGACTCTACTCACCAAGCTACCAGTCAGATGACACATCACCAAATCCTGACTACATTGTAGGCCTAACTACGGTGTCCAGTAGAGGTCAGTGTTTGAATGCAACCTGGAATCGAAGAAAACACAAGAAATCAGTGGGATCTCGCATGTGATAAACAAAACTTCAGACGTGATTCATCACGTGTCTGAATCCTGGCTTAGGAAGACCACCAAAAACCGTGAAATCTCCATCCCTAACTATAACATTTTCCGACAAGATAGAACTGCCAAAGGGGTCGGAGTTGCATTCTACTGCAGCGAAAGCCTGCAACATTTTTTCTTACTATCCAGGTCTGTTCCCAAACAATTTGAGCTTTTACTTTTAAAAATCCACCTTCCCAGAAACAAGTCTCTCTCTGTTGCCGCTTGCTATCGACCACTCTCTGCCTCCAGCTGTGCCCTGGACACCATATGTGAATTGATTGCCCCCCATCTATCGTCAGAGCTTATGCTGTTAGGTGACCTAAACTGGGACATGCTTAACACCGCGGCCATCCTAAAATCTAAGATTGATGCCCTCAATCTCACACAAATGATCAATGCCCTCCAAATACACCTCTGCTGTTTTCAACCAGGATTTCAGCGATCACTGCCTCATTGCCTGCGTCCGTAATGGGTCTGCGGTCAAACGACCACCTCTCATCTCTGTCAAACGCTCCCTAAAACACTTCAGCGAGCAGGCCTCTCTAATCGACCTGGCCAGGGTATCCTGGAATAATATTGACCTCATTCCATCAGTAGAGGATGCCTGGTTATTCTTTAAAAGTGCTTTCCTCACCATCTTAAATAAGCATGCCCCATTCAAAAAATGTAGAACCAGGAACAGATACAGCCCTTGGTTCACTCCAGACCTGAGCGCCCTTGACCAGCACAAAAACATCCTGTGGCGTACTGCATTAGCATCGAATAGCCCCCGTGATATGCAACTTTTCAGGGAAGTTAGGAACCAATATACACAGGCAGTTAGGAAAGCAAAGGCTAGCTTTTTGCAAACAGCAATTTGCATCCTGTAGCACAAACTCCAAAAAGTTCTGGGACACTGTAAAGTCCATGGAGAATAAGAGCACCTCCTCCCAGCTGCCAACTGCACTAAGGCTAGGAAACACTGTCACCACAGATACATCCGCGATAATTGAGAATCTCAATTAGCATTTTTCTACGGCTGGCCATGCCTTCCACCTGGCTACCCCTACCCCGGTCAACTGCCCGGCACCCTCCACAGAAACTTGCCCAAGTCTCCCCCATTTCTCCTTCACCAAAATCCAGATAGCTGATGTTCTGAAAGACAATCTGGACCCTCTCTTTCTAAAATTATCCACCAAAATTGTTGCAACCCTTAATACTAGCCTGTTCAACCTTCTCCGCTATGCAATCTGGTTTCAGAGCTGGTGCACCTCAGCCACGCTCAAGGTCCTGAACGATATCATAACCGCCATCAATAAGAGACAATATTGTGCAGCCGTATTCATCGACCTGGCCAAGGCTTTCGACTCTGTCAATCACCACATCCTTATCGGCAGACTCGACAGCCTTGGTTTCTCAAATGACTGCCTTGCCTGGTTCACCAACTACTTCTCTGATAGAGTTCAGTGTGTCAAATCGGAGGGTCTGTTGTCCGGGCCTCTGGCAGTCTCTATGGGGGTGCCACAGGGTTAAATCCTCGGGACAACTCTTTTCTCTGTATACATCAATGATGTCGCTCTTGCTGCTGGTGATTCTCTGATCTACCTCTATGCAGACGACACCATTCTGTATACATCTGGCCCTTCTTTGGACACTGTGTTAACTAACCTCCAGACGAGCTTCAATGCCATACAACTCTCCTTCCATGGCCTCCAACTACTCTTAAATACAAGTAAAACTAAATGCATGCTCTTCAAACGATCGCTGCCCATACCTGCCCGCAGTCCAGCATCACTACTCTGGACGGCTCTGACTTAGAATATGTGGACAACTACAAATACCTAGGTGTCTGGTTAGATTGTACACTCTCCTTCCAGACTCATATTAAACATATCCAATCCAAATCCATTAAATTTAGAGCCGTATTTCAGAACATAGCATCCTTCACTCATGCTGCCAAACATACCCTCGTAAAACTGACTATCCTACCGATCCTTGACTTCGGCAATGTCATTTACAAAATAGCCTCCAACACTCTACTCAACAACCTGGATCCAGTCTATCACAGTGCCATCCGTTTTGTTACCAAAGCCCCATATACAACCCACCACTGCGACCTGTATGCTCTCGTTGGCTGGCCCTCGCTTCATATTCGTCTCCAAACCCACTGGCTCCAGGTTATCTATAAGTCTGCTAGGCAAAACCCTGCCTTATCTCAGCTCACTGGTCATCATAACAGCACCCACCCGTAGCACGCGCTCCAGCAGGTATATTTCACTGGTCACCCCCAAAGCCAATTTATCCTTCGGCCGCCTTTCCTTCCAGTTCTCTGCTGCCAATGACTGGAACGAACTACAGAAATCTTTGAAACTGGAAACACTTATCTCCCTCACTAGCTTTAAGCACCAGCTGTCAGAGCAGCTCACAGATCACTGCAACTGTACATAGCCCATCTGTAAATAGCCCATCAACTACCTCATCCCCATACTGTTATTTATTTGATTTATTTTGCTCCTTTGCCCCCCAGTATCTCTACTTGAACACTCATCTTCTGCACATATATCATTCCAGTGTTTAATTGCTATATTGTAATTTTTTCGCCACATGGCCTATTTATTGCCTTTACCTCCCTTATCGTCATTTGCACTCATTGTATATAGACTTTTCAACTGTATTATTGACTGTATGTTTGTTTATTCAACGTTTTCAACTCTGTGTTGTTGTTTGTGTCGAACTGCTTTGCTTTATCTTGGCCAGGTTGCAGTTGTAAATGAGAACTTGTTCTCGACTAGCCTACCTGGTTAAATAAAGGTGTTCTCAACTAGCCTACCCGGTTAAATAAAGGTGTTCTCGACTAGCCTACCTGGTTAAATAAAGGTGAAATCAAAATTATTAAAAGAATAAAAAAAAGTGATAATGTCACTTTGAAACGTACATCGGTAGGTACATTGTGTCGTATTAGTAGTGCTTTGAAAACTGCATCGGCGCATCGGAGCTCTGGTATCAATTGTTCCATCATTACATTGCAGTGTTGATTCTGTTCTGTTTTTGGAGAAGGTAAGTACTTAATGTCTTGTGCTGACAAGTTGATGTACAGTGCCTTGCGAAAGTATCTCTCGATGTGCAAAACTGATAGAGACTGATAGAGACATACCCCAAGCGACTTAGAGCTGTAATCGCAGCAAAAGGTGGCGCTACAAATTATTAACTTAAGGGGGCTGAATAATTTTGCACGCCCAATTTTTCAGTTTTTGATTTGTTAAAAAAGTTTGAAATATCCAATAAATGTCGTTCTACTTCATGATTGTGTCCCACTTGTTGTTGATTCTTCACAAAAAATACAGTTGTATATCTTTATGTTTGAAGCCTGAAATGTGGCAAAAGGTCGCAAAGTTCAAGGGGGCCGAATACTTTCGCAAGGCACTGTATCTGAACATGAGCATCTGTGAGTGTTGCTCCATGTTGTTGTCCAGAGGAAGTGTCCATGTTGTTGTCCAGAGGAAGTGTCCATGTTGTTGTCCAGAGGAAGTGTCTATTCTATGAGTATGGTTTATGCTAGAGATAGTTAGCTAGCGGTCTCTGTAGCCTAGTGGAGTGTTGGGTCAGTTACTGTAAGGTTGCTGGTTTGAATCCCTGAGGTGACTAGGTGAAGAAACAAACCATCTGTTGGTGTGTTCTTGAACAAGGCACTTTAACCCTTAATGCTCCTGTAAGCCTCTCGCCTCGACTAGATGACTGAAACCTCCGTCTCTCTCCGCAACGGAAAGCATCTGATTGTCATCGTTTATTTTTGGGGCCACTGTTCTGTTCCACAGGGGGGGCAAATATAGAGCTGCAGCCTGGTTGTCTACCTGCCACATCCTCAGCTACCAGCTCAGCATACCACAGAGAAAGAGAGAGGTGTACCACAGAGAAAGAGAGAGGTATACCACAGAGAAAGAGAGAGGTGTACCACAGAGAAAGAGAGAGTTATACCACAGAGAAAGAGAGAGGTATACCACAGAGAAAGAGAGAGGTGTACCACAGAGGAAGAGAGAGGTATACCACAGAGAAAGAGAGGTATACCACAGAGGAAGAGAGAGGTATACCACAGAGAAAGAGAGGTATACCACAGAGGAAGAGAGAGTTATACCACAGAGAAAGAGAGAGGTGTACCACAGGCAGCAGAGGCTCACTGTGTCTCTCTCTGAATAGGCCATGTCTCTAGTCTCTAGCCAACACAGGAACGGTTGTTAGCTGCGGTTTAACTAAACAGTCTAACGGCCGGAAGTGTTGCTGCAAAGAACATATTGAAAGCCCATTAATCACATGCTCTATGACTATATATGGAAAAAGTTGAATCTAGTGCACAAAAAAAACTCTATGTCCTATTTATTAGTTATGCCTATCAGGTGTCTGCAATGAATACCACTTCTTATAGTGGACTCTTCTGAACTGTTACGTTATGTTAGGGAAAATCATGAAGAATGGTTCTTTCACGTGTGAATGACTCAGTGACTGTGTTACATAATGAGCAGGATATCAAGACTCTGACTTTCAGTCCACTTCATCTACGTAAAGAAACCGTGCATCAACTACGATATTACCTGCCATTACAGACATTAATGAAACTTCATGAATGACATTTAGGCCCATTCATTCGTAAGATATAGAGTTCCCCACAGCCTCAACACTTCCCCACAGCCTCAACACTTCCCCCACAGCCGCAACACTTCCCCCACAGCCTCAACACTTCCCCCACAGCCCACAGCCTCAACACTTCTCCACAGCCTCAACACTTCCCCCACAGCCTCAACACTTCCCCACAGACTCAACACTTCCCCACAGCCCACAGCCTCAACACTTCCCCACAGCCCACAGCCTCAACACTTCCCCATAGCCCACAGCCTCAACACTTCCCCACAGCCTCAACACTTCCCCACAGCCCACAGCCTCAACACTTCCCCCACAGCCCACAGCCTCAACACTTCCCCACAGCCTCAACACTTCCCCACAGCCCACAGCCTCAACACTTCCCCACAGCCCACAGCCTCAACACTTCCCCACAGCCCACAGCCTCAACACTTCCCCACAGCCTCAACACTTCCCCACAGCCCACAGCCTCAACACTTCCCCACAGCCTCAACACTTCCCCACAGCCCACAGCCTCAACACTTCCCCACAGCCTCAACACTTCCCCACAGCCTCAACACTTCCCCACAGCCCACATCCTCAACACTTCCCCACAGCCTCAACACCTCCCCCACAGCCTCAACACTTCTCCCACTGCCTCAACACTTCCCCACAGCCTCAACACTGTCGCACTGTCACCAGTAGACAGGGCCACTTATCCTGGAAAGCCGAGGTAACTGAACTAAATGACTATCGCCCCGTAACGCTGACTTTTTGTTCCACACGAAATCGGTTTGACAGGCGAGTTAAGGATCATATCATCTCTACCTCTACCCGACAACCTAGACTTTCTTCAATTTGCATCCCGTCTCCAACAGGTATTCAATCAAGGACTTTGAAGATGTGGTGATCAGAAGCCGAACTAAAGCAGGAAGCCCAGGTGACCTCTCGTGATGGAACTGATGGTCAACCGGGTTGAGATACATCAACTTGTCAGCACAAGACATTAAGTACTTACCTTTGCTTCTCCAAAAACAAAAAAACGGAACAGAATCAACACTGTAATGACGGAACGAGTGCTGCCAGAGCTTCGATGCTCGTGGTTCTTCAAAGCACTACTGATCCATCACAATGTGTTCACATGGGATGACGCTGGAGAGGCGAAGCAGGTACGGGGGAGTCAAACGTTTAATAAGGAACGAGACAGGAACAGCGTCAGCACACGAGTAAAACAGACAAAAAACAATCAATGCATCAGCAGGGAACAGAGCAGGGAACCTGACTTATATAGGGGAGGTAATAAACAGGTGATGAGTGAGTCCAGGTGAGATATCGCTGATGGGCGTGATAAGGGAAGGCAGGTGTGACTAATAGAGGATAGGAGGGCGTGATGCAGGGCAGCCTGGCGACCTCAAGAGCCGGGGGGGGGGGGGGGGGGGGACATGACACAATGTACCTACCGATGCTGGTTTTAAAGTGACATTATCACATGATCAATGACGTCTGAAGTTTTGTTTGATCACTTGCGAAATCCCGCTGATTTCTGGTGCTTTTCTTCTATTCCAAGTTGCATTCAAACACTGACCTCTACTGGACACCGTGGTTAGGTCTACAGTGTAGTCAGGATTTGTTCATGTCGTGTCGTCTGACTGGTAGCTCAGTAAGTCAGGGACCAGAACACTGACAGAGGGAAATGAGCTTGAAATCTGGCGAATGCTTATTATTATTACAAATATATTTTATTTCAATACACTTTCTGCACATTGTTGTTCAAACAATTTGTTTAAATGAATATGGTAATAAGCTTCTGTCTTAAGCATCCTAAATAACGCCACCTACTCCTACCACCTACTCCTACCACCTACTTTGACAGCAAAAACAAGGGATTCACAGCAACAGGGGGACAGATGATGGAAGGTTCCAACCTGAAATGGTAACTGATTCTAGGCTACGACGACCTGCGATGAACCGCAGCGCCTCGGAGATTTGATGTTAGGTTGTGGAGAGCAAACTTTGAAATGAATGTCAAACGCTGCTTTTTATTGACCACCAGATGTCACTAATGGCCGTTGTGTTCCTAATGGGCGTTGTGTTCTAATGGGCGTTGTGTTCTAATGGGCGTTGTGTTCTAATGGGCGTTGTGTTCTAATGGGCGTTGTGTTCTAATGGCCGTTGTGTTCCTAATGGGCGTTGTGTTCTAATGGGCGTTGTGTTCTAAAGGGCGTTGTGTTCTAATGGGCGTTGTGTTCTAATGGGCGTTGTGTTCTAATGGCCGTTGTGTTTCTAATGGGCGTTGTGTTCTAATGGCCGTTGTGTTCTAATGGCCGTTGTGTTCTAATGGGCGTTGTGTTCTAATGGCATTGTGTTCTAATGGACGTTGTGTTCTAATGGGCGTTGTGTTCTAATGGGCGTTGTGTTCTAATGGGCGTTGTGTTCTAATGGGCGTTGTGTTCTAATGGGCGTTGTGTTCTAATGGGCGTTGTGTTCTAATGGGCGTTGTGTTCTAATGGGCGTTGTGTTCTAATGGCCGTTGTGTTCCTAATGGGCGTTGTGTTCTAATGGGCGTTGTGTTCTAAAGGGCGTTGTGTTCTAATGGGCGTTGTGTTCTAATGGGCGTTGTGTTCTAATGGCCGTTGTGTTCTAATGGCCGTTGTGTTCTAATGGCCGTTGTGTTCTAATGGCATTGTGTTCTAATGGACGTTGTGTTCTAATGGGCGTTGTGTTCTAATGGACGTTGTGTTCTAATGGGCGTTGTATTCTAATGGGAGTTGTGTTCTAATGGCCGTTGTGTTCCTAATGGGCGTTGTGTTCTAATGGGCGTTGTGTTTCTAATGGCCGTTGTGTTCTAATGGGCGTTGTGTTCTAATGGCCGTTGTGTTCTAATGGGCGTTGTGTTCTAATGGCATTGTGTTCTAATGGACGTTGTGTTCTAATGGGCGTTGTGTTCTAATGGGCGTTGTGTTCTAATGGCCGTTGTGTTCCTAATGGGCGTTGTGTTCAGAGTAACGAACTGTTCTTGGCACAGTTTGGTGAAAGGCTTCAGAAAGCCTCTGCTTCCCATCACTAACTGCATGTGTGTGCAACTGTAAATAGTGTCCTCCAGTCTCTTCCTCTCCTATGTTTGTACCTGTGAATAGTGTCCCCCAGTCTCTTCCTCTCCTATGTTTGTACCTGTGAATAGTGTCCTCCAGTCTCTTCCCCTGCTCTTCGTCCTTCTCCAGCTGTCTTCTTCGGCCATCGTCTTCGTCGTTAGTTCCAGGGGACGTGCCTTGTAGGAGCCAACGCTCTCTCATGGCTTTAGACTGGTGACAGAGAGACAGATAAGAAAATAGACAACAGGTTTAGAAAAAATAAAAATAATTTTTGATAAATTCCCATATCTACTGGGTGAAATACCACAGTGTGACATCACAGCAGCAATATGTGTGACCTGTTGCCACAAGAAAAGGGTCAACCAGTGGAGAACAAACACCATTGTAAATAGAACCCATATTTATGTTTATTTATTTTGTCTTTTTTAACTATTTGCACAGTTACAACACTGCATATAGACATAATATTATAATTTAAATGTCTTTATTATTTGGGAACTTTTTGTTTATTTCACTTTTGTATATTATATTTTTCATTTGCTTTGGCAAAGTTAACACATGTTTCCCATGTCAATAAAACACTTAAATTGACAGACAGACAGACAGACAGGCAGACAGACAGACAGACAGACAGACAGACAGACAGACAGACAGACAGGCAGACAGACAGACAGACAGACAGACAGACAGACAGACAGACAGACAGACAGACAGACAGACAGACAGACAGACAGACAGACAGACAGACAGACAGACAATAGGAAAAGACAGACAGACAGACAATAGGAAAAGACAGACAGACAGACAATAGGAAAAGACAGACAGACAGACAGACAGACAGACAGACAGACATACAGGCAGGCAGACAGACAGACAGACAGACAGACAGACAGACAGACAGACAGACAGACAGACAGACAGACAGACAGACAGACAGACAGACAGACAGACAGACAGACAGACAATAGGAAAAGACAGACAGACAGACAATAGGAAAAGACAGACAGACAGACAATAGGAAAAGACAGACAGACAGACAATAGGAAAAGACAGACAGACAGACAATAGGAAAAGACAGACAGACAGACAGACAGACAGACAGACAGACAGACAGACAGACAGACAGACAGACAGACAATAGGAAAAGACAGACAGACAGACAATAGGAAAAGACAGACAGACAGACAATAGGAAAAGACAGACAGACAGACAATAGGAAAAGACAGACAGACAGACAATAGGAAAAGACAGACAGACAGACAGACAGACAGACAGACAGACAGACAGACAGACAGACAGACAGACAGACAATAGGAAAAGACAGACAGACAGACAGACAATAGGAAAAGACAGACAGACAGACAGACAATAGGAAAAGACAGACAGACAGACAGACAGACAGACAGACAGACAGACAGACAGACAGACAGACAGACAGACAGACAATAGGAAAAGACAGACAGACAGACAGACAGACAATAGGAAAAGACAGACAGACAGACAGACAGACAATAGGAAAAGACAGACAGACAGACAGACAGACAATAGGAAAAGACAGACAGACAGACAGACAGACAGACAGACAGATGTTTTATCTATTACTTACTTAAATAACTGAACTATTGATTCCATGTGTGTTTTTCTGTTTCTCATTTAAGAAAAACAAGAATTCAGTTCCGTGGCAGTTACTGATGTTTTTCCCCCATGAGACACTATCTGAAGGAAGGCAGTATCACTTCCTCAAAATAGACAGAATGAATCTAGGATAACTCAAGAAATCTGTAACTTATGTTGATGTTTTCGTGCAGTAGGTTTTACATCTAGTTAAGGTGCTTGGTGCAGAATGTCTCAGGTGAAAAAACTCTTGCCACAAATCTTACAAAACTCTGTTGTGATAGTGACTTCATGACTACAAGCATTTCGCTACACCCACAATAACATCTGATAAACACGTGTATGATACCACTAACATTTTATTTGATTTGATGACCAAAACTTGTACACTTTTAGAATACATTTTGGTGCTGAAATAAATGTTTCTGACTAATATCTATGTCACATATGCCGACGATAGAAGTCGGTTCTATATTCTGAGTATAGTGCACTATTTAGGACATACTGCTTAGTAAAAACATCGGCTGGTACGCAACTAATATCATCAACATTCTACTCATCCGTACTGAGAAGGCGTCAACCAATGCACAGTCACATTTGTTCCCCATCATTCATTTATTCTGGTACAGTGTGTCACTTATTCTGGTTATAATCTTTTGTTTGAACACACGTGGGTTTGAAAATAGGATTTTCTTCCTCAGTAGTGTGCAGTGAATTCTGCTAGATGAAAAGTCGAAATGAGAATCACATCCAAATATTTAAAGTATACTTGATTTCAGAAAATTCGTATACTTAATTAAACAGAATACTATTTAAGAACTTTCACACAGAGACACACAGAGACACACAGAGAGACACAGACACAGAGACACACAGAGACACAGAGACACACAGAGAGACACAGACACAGAGACACACAGAGACACACAGAGACACAGAGACACACAGAGAGGCACACAGAGAGATAAAGAGAGACACAGAGAGACACAGAGAGACAGAGGCACACAGAGAGGCACACAGAGAGACTGAGACACAGAGAGACAGAGACAGAGACACAGAGAGACAGACACAGAGAGACACAGAGACAGAGACACAGAGAGACAGAGACACAGAGAGACAGAGGCACACAGAGAGACAGAGACACAGAGAGACAGAGACACAGAGAGACAGAGACACAGAGACAGAGACACAGAGAGACAGAGGCACACAGAGAGACAGAGAGACAGAGAGACAGAGAGACAGAGACAGAGACACACAGATTGACACAGAGGCACAGACCTCATTGAACAATTAGCAGATAGATTGTGTACTATACAGTAGACCGGCACAGGGCTAACTTCAAACAGATTTATGTTAATGGCACTTGACTAGAAAACAGATCTGAGAATGAGCAGCCAGACTCCAGACTAGTTTGTTATTCCAGTTCTGCATTTCACTGTAAACAAACCATTTATTATTGATCTATGTACTGTACATTTCTCTCTCAGGCTGATACAGAGAGACTCATCCAGGCTTGACTACTGTAATGCTCACGTCCCTGGTCAACCCTAGAAAAGCCATTGGTAAACTGCAAAACATACAGACGGAGAACACACATTACACCGGTTTTAAGGTCTCTGCATTTTAGGATTCTTCTATTGGTTTTTAAATCAATCAATGATTGTCCAGCCCAGTACATGTTTAAATATATATATATATATATATATATATATATATATATATATATATTTCTCCTTTATTTAAGCAGGTAGTCTAGTTGAGAACAAGTTCTCATTTACAACCGCGACCTGGCCAAGATAAAGCAAACATGCCATTAAGTTATGTACCCAGTAGGTCCCTCAGGTTCTCTGCCAACTGGCCTTTTAACTGTCCCAAAGCCACAGGCTTCGTCCCAAATGGAACAACTATTTACTGCATTACTTTGACCAGGACACATTGGTAACAAGAAGTCAAATCAAATGAAGTTTTAGTTATAAAACACATTTCAGACATGGAATGCAAAACAATATGCTTTACAGGAAAACAATAGTTAAAAACAATGACATATTTATTACACAGCAAACATAAGAGGATAAAAAGCTAAAGAATAACAGTAAAAACTGAGCGACTAAGAAGCTAAAAATATGCATTTTTATGTCTCTTTAGCTTCTTCGGGATAGGGGGCAGTATTCGGACGTTTGGATGAATGAGGTGCCCAATGTAAACTGCCTGTTACTCAGGCCCAGAAGCTAGGATATACATATGCATGGTAGTATTGGATATAAAACACTAAAGTTTCCAAAACTGTTAAAATAATGTCTGTGAGTATAACAGAACTGATATGGCAAGCGAAAATCTGAGAAAAATCCATCCAGGAAGTGGGATTTATTTTAATGTAGGTGGTTTTCAATTGAAAGCCTATCGGACCATATAAGGGTTAGGACCCAGATTGCAGTTCTTATGGCTTCCACTAGAGGTCAACAGTCTTTAGACATTGTTTCAGGCTTGTTTTCTGAAAAATAAAGAAGAATGAGACCATTTTGTAAGTGGACTTTAGAATGAAGCAGAGCTGGTCTGCGCGCGTGACCGAGTGCGCGCCCTTCTGTCACGTTCTGACCTCTATTTCCGTTGTTTTGTATTTATTTAGTATGGTCAGGGCGTGAGTTGGGTGGGCAGTCTATGTTTGTTTTTCTATGTTTTGGGGCATTTCTATGTTTTCGGCCTAGTATGGTTCTCAATCAGAGGCAGGTGTCATTAGTTGTCTCTGATTGAGAATCATACTTAGCTAGCCTGGGTTTCACTGTGTGTTTGTGGGTGATTGTTCCTGTCACTGTGTTTGTTGTCACAGGATAGGCTGTATAGGTTTTCACGTTCCGTTTGTTGTTTTGTAGATTTGAGTTATTTCATGTATCGTTCAGTTTTCCATTAAAGAACATGAATAACCACCACGCTGCTTTTTGGTCCGCTTCTCCTCCTACAGACGAACGTCGTTACAGAATCACCCACCACAACAGGACCAAGCGGCGTGGTAATGGGCAACGGAAAAAGCAGCAGCAGGAGCAGCAGCAGCAGCAGTGGGAGAGGCTGCACTATTTGGAGAGATGGACTTGGGAGGATATTCTAGACGGGAAAGGACCCTGGGCAGAGCCAGGAGAATATTGCCGCCCCAAGGCCGAGCTGGAGGCAGCAAAAGCAGAGAGGCGGCATTATGAGGAACTAGCACGGCAGAGCGGATGGAAGCCCGAGAGTCAGCCCCAAAAATTTATTGGGGGGGGGCTCACAGGGAGTATGGCTACGCCAGGTAGGAGACCTGAGCCAACTTCCTGTGGTTACCGGGGGGCTAGAGAGACCGGGCAGGCACCGTGTTATGCTATGGAGCGCACGGTGTCCCCAGTGCGGGTGCACAGCCCGGTGCGGTACATTCCAGCTCCGCGTATCGGCCGGGCTAGAGTGGGTATCGAGCCAAGTGCCATGAAGCCGGCTCTACGCATCTGGTCTCCAGTGCGTCTCCTTGGGCCGGCTTACATGGCACCAGCCTTGCGCACGGTGTCCCCGGTTCGCCTGCATAGCCCAGTGCGGGCTATTCCACCTCGCCGCACTGGCAGGGCGACCGGGACCATTCAACCGGGTAAGGTTGGGCAGGCTCGGTGCTCAAGAGCTCCAGTGCGCCTGCACGGCCCGGTCTATCCGTCACCACCTCCACGCACCAGCCCTCCGGTGGCAGCCCCCCGTACCAGGCTGTCTCTCCGGCCCATCATTACAGGGGCTTCCTCCTCTCCAGCGCTGCCGGAGTCTCCCGCCTGTTCGGCGCTACGAGAGCTACTCAGTCCGGCGCTTCCAGAGCCTTCCTCCTCTCCAGCGCCGCCAGTGCCGCTCATCTGCCCAGCGCCGCCAGTGCCGCTCGTCTGCCCAGCGCCGCCAGTGCCGCCCGTCTGCCCAGCGCCGCCAGTGCCGCCCGTCTGCCCAGCGCCGCCAGTGCCGCCCGTCTGCCCAGCGCCGCCAGTGCCGCCCGTCTGCCCAGCGCCGCCCGTCTGCCCAGCGCCGCCCGTCTGCCCAGCGCCGCCAGTGCCGCCCGTCTGCCCAGTGCCGCCAGTGCCGCCCGTCTGCCCAGCACCGCCAGTGCCGCCCGTCTGCCCAGCGCCGCCAGTGCTGCCCGTCTGCCAGGAGCCGCCAGTGCCGCCCGTCTGCCAGGAGCCGCCAGTGCCGCCCGTCAGCCAGGAGCCGCCAGTGCCGCACGTCAGCCAGGGGCCGCCAGTGCCGCCCGTCAGCCAGGGGCCGCCAGTGCCGCCCGTCAGCCAGGGGCCGCCAGTGCCGCCAGTCAACCAGGGGCCGCCAGTGCCGCCAGTCAGCCAGGGGCCGCCAGTGCCGCCAGTCAGCCAGGGGCCGCCAGTGCCGCCAGTCAGCCAGGGGCCGCCAGTGCCGCCAGTCAGCCAGGGGCCGCCAGTGCCGCCAGTCAGCCAGGGGCCGCCAGTGCCGCCAGTCAGCCAGGGGCCGCCAGTGCCGCCAGTCAGCCAGGGGCCGCCAGTCAGCCAGGGGCCGCTAGAGCCCCTCCGCCCAGAGGCGCCGCTGCCCCTCTGTCCCGAGCAGCTGCCCCTCTGTCCCGAGCAGCTGCCCCTCTGTCCCGAGCAGCTGCCCCTCTGTCCCGAGCAGCTGCCCTTCTGTCCCGAGCAGCTGCCCCTCTGTCCCGAGCAGCGGTCCCTCTGTCCTGAGCAGTTGTCCCTCTGTCCCGAGCAGCTGCTTCACCTCTGTCCCGAGCTGCCCCTCTGTCCCAAGCAGCCCCTCTGTCCAGTGGGGTCATTGAGAGGGGTGGGCATGGTGAGTAAGCCACGGAGGCGGACAATAAGGCGGACTAAGACAATGGTGAAGTGGGGTCCGCGTCCCGCGCCAGAGCCGCCACCGCGGACAGACGCCCACCCAGACCCTCCCCTATAGGTCAAGGTTTTGCGGCCGGAGTCCGCACCTTTGGGGGGGGGGGGTACTGTCACGTTCTGACCTCTATTTCCGTTGTTTTGTATTTATTTAGTATGGTCAGGGCGTGAGTTGGGTGGGCAGTCTATGTTTGTTTTTCTATGTTTTGGGGTATTTCTATGTTTTCGGCCTAGTATGGTTCTCAATCAGAGGCAGGTGTCATTAGTTGTCTCTGATTGAGAATCATACTTAGGTAGCCTGGGTTTCACTGTGTGTTTGTGGGTGATTGTTCCTGTCACTGTGTTTGTTGTCACAGGATAGGCTGTATAGGTTTTCACGTTCCGTTTGTTGTTTTGTAGATTTGAGTTATTTCATGTATCGTTCAGTTTTCCATTAAAGAACATGAATAACCACCACGCTGCTTTTTGGTCCGCTTCTCCTCCTACAGACGAACGTCGTTACACCTTTGTTGTTTTTCCTTTTTATTGAATACGCTATGGTCCGGTTGAAATATTATAGATTATTTAGACAGTAGACAACCTGAGGATTAATTATAAACATCGATTGACATGTTTCTACGAACTTTGCCGGTACTATTAGGGTGTATTCGTCTGCATGTTTTGACCTCTTTTGAGCCAGTGGATTACTGAACAAAACGCTCCAACAAAACAGAGTTTTTGGGATATAAAGAGGGACTTTATCGAACAAAACATCCATTTATTGTGTAGCTGAGACTCTTGTAAGTGCAACTATATGAAGATCTTCAAAGGTAAGTGATTAATTTTATCGCTATTTCTGACTTTCGTGACTCCTCTACTTGGTTGGAAAAAGTATGCTTTTGTAAGCGAGGGCACTGTCCTCAGATAATCGCATGGTATGCTTTCACCCTAAAGCCTTCTTTCAAATCTGACAAAGCGGCTGGATTAACACATTTTCATGAATGTTTATTATGATTATTTCTGTATTTAGAATTTGGCGCTCTGCAATTACCCCGGCTGTTGGCCAGGATGCTACCGTCGCCTGTCTCAAAGAGGTTTTAATAAAATGTCCAATGTCAGTGTTTAACCTCTCTTTAAAAACAGTTTCAGCCCCCCTCAGGTTCTCTGGCCCCCTCAGGTTCTCTGGCCCCCTCAGGTTCTCTGGCCCCCTCAGGTTCTCTGGCCCCTCAGGTTCTCTGGCCCCCTCAGGTTCTCAGCCCCCCTCAGGTTCTCTGGCCCCCTCAGGTTCTCTGCCCCCCTCAGGTTCTCTGGCCCCCTCAGGTTCTCTGGCCCCCTCAGGTTCTCTGGCCCCCTCAGGTTCTCTGCCCCCCCAGGTTCTCTGGCCTCCCCAGGTTCTCTGCCAGGCTGTTCCAGAGGCAGGGGGCATAATAACTAAAGGCTTTCACTCCATTCCTCTTGGTCCTAGTTATCAGATGCACCAGCGGGTGGTTGCTGTTCAGAGAGGGTAAATTACCCTGTTGTTTAAGTGCCCAACATTTAATGCCAATTACCTCTCACAAAAAAATGTGGCCATGCCCAAAGAGAGTTTAGAATGAGTCTTTGTTCCATCTGTTCTCCAGAGTAAAGGATTGTTAGCTGTTGAGGAAGTGGCACTTTACTGAATACTCTCTCAGAGATGTAGTCAGTGTGATAAATCCCTGACTCGAGGGACTATTATATAGACAACATCAGCTCTGTGGGAGAGACAGAGTAAACAGACTCTCTCGCTCTCTCTCTCTCTCTCTCGCTATCTCTCTCTCTCTCTCTAGTCTCCCTCTCTCTCTCTCTCTCTAGTCTCCCTCTCTCTCTCTCTCTCTCTAGTCTCCCTCTCTCTCTCTCTCTCTCTCTAGTCTCTCTCTCTCTCTCTCTCTTTCTCTTTCTCTCTCTCTCTCTCTAATCTCCCTCTCTCTCTCTCTCTCTCTCTCTCTCTCTCTCTCTTTCTCTTTCTCTTTCTCTCTCTCTCTCTCTAGTCTCTCTCTCTCTCTCTCTCTCTCTCTCTCTGTCTCTCTCTCTCGCTCTCTCCAAATCAAATGGCTTTATTGTAATGGAACACGTGACCCTACATTGTCAAAGCAAACATATAAACACATATCAAATCAATGATGACACATAGATAATAATAGGAAATATAATAATACTCAATGAGTAGTAACAATAGTCAGGACACTACAGTAAGAGATGAATGAGGACATGAATGAAATAGTGAGAAAAACACAACTAGTTATGGAATGAGGACATGAATGAAATAGTGATAAAGACAACTAGTTATGGAATGAGGACATGAATGAGATAGTAATAAAGACAACTAGTTATGGTGAGATAGTGATAAAAACAACTAGTTATGGAATGAGGACATGAATGAGATAGTGATAAAGACAACTAGTTATGGTGAGATAGTGATAAAGACAACTAGTTATGGAATGAGGACATTAATGATATAGTGATAAAGACAACTAGTTATGGAATGAGGACATGAATGAGATAGTAATAAAGACAACTAGTTATGGAATGAGGACACGAATGAGATAGTAATAAAGACAACTAGTTATGGAATGAGGACATGAATGAGATAGTGATAAAGACAACTAGTTATGGAATGAGGACATGAATGAGATAGTAATAAAGACAACTAGTTATGGTGAGACAGTGATAAAGACAACTAGTTATGGAATGAGGACATGAATGAGATAGTAATAAAGACAACTAGTTATGGTGAGATAGTGATAAAGACAACTAGTTATGGAATGAGGACATGAATGAGACAGTGATAAAGACAACTAGTTATGGAATGAGGACATGAATGAGATAGTAATAAAGACAACTAGTTATGGAATGAGGACATGAATGAGATAGTGATAAAGACAACTAGTTATGGAATGAGGACATGAATGAGACAGTAATAAAGACAACTAGTTATGGAATGGAAGGACATGAATGAGATAGTGATAAAGACAACTAGTTATGGTGAGATAGTGATAAAAACAACTAGTTATGTTATTATCCTGGTTGATGGTTCTGTTTTTCACCTCTTAATGCCAAAGCAGAATATTTAAATAAGAGACATGCAGAATATTTAAATAAGAGACATGCAGAATATTTAAATAAGAGACATGCAGAATATTTAAATAAGAGACAAGCAGAATATTTAAATAAGAGACATGCAGAATATTTAAATAAGAGACATGCAGAATATTTAAATAAGAGACATGCAGAATAGTTTGTTGCCAATAAAACGTCACAATAAGGTGCAGAGCAAGGAGACCCCTAGCTCAGATAAAACCATTGACAACTACGTGCCGTTTCCAGGTTTTTTTAAGACATGTTAACTATTTGTTTCTGATATCATCATCTCTAGAAGAGCATAGTCAGAACTTTCTTTGAAGCAAATATAAACAGTCAGTTGTGTCTGTGTGTTCGTGTTCCGTGTTCCGTGTTCCGTGTTCCGTCTATGTGTTCCACTCATACATTTACTCCAGATTTCCACCCTGTGAGGATTATGCACGTAACAGGTTAGAAAATGCCTGAGCTTGCGCTCTAAATGCCCCGAGAGCAAAACGCTCTGAATTTAGGAATGGAAAATCTGACAACTCACTGAATATACGAATTCCCAGAGCGCACTCTGAGCACACTCTGGCTCTCCATAGTGAATTTACGAACCCACCCAAAATAGCTTAGAATGCAGATAGCAAGCTGTGAATTTCTATTGGACTATATATATATATTATGTGACTGTGCAGTGCAGTGGTTATCCCAGATGCTGAGAGAGAGAAAGTGAGAGAGAGTATGGACAAAAGAGAAAGAAGCCAGACCCAGGAAGTGAGATGTTTGTTTAAGAGTGGGCATGATGAGACTAGGAGACGGACTAGTTCTCATAGGAAAGTACCGTGGCAACAGGCTCACTACAACCACTTGATTTATTTATTTTTCTCTCAATCCACTTCCTCCTTCTCCATTGACAGTAACAGTCACATTATGAACTAGTGAGGTTAGAGAGGATGACGTTCTGTAGACTAGATGATGTTCTGCAGACTAGATAATGTTCTGTAGACTAGATAATGTTCTGTAGACTAGATAATGTTCTGCAGACTAGATAATGTTCTGTAGACTAGATAATGTTCTGTAGACTAGATAAAGTTTTGTAGACTAGATGAAGCTCTGGAGGCTGCATCTCACCCAGAAAGACTTAGATTGCTAACAACCGTTCCTGTGTTGGCAAGAGACTAGTGAAGCACATGGACTATTCAGAGAGAGACACAGTGAGCCTCTCCTGCCTGTGGTACACCTCTCTCTCTTCCTCTGTAGTACACCTCTCTCTTTCTCTGTGGCATACCTCTCTCTTCCTCTGTGGTATACCTCTCTCTTCCTCTGTGGTATACCTCTCTCTTTCTCTGTGGTATACCTCTCTCTTTCTCTGTGGTATACCTCTCTCTTCCTCTGTGGTATACCTCTCTCTTCCTCTGTGGTATACCTCTCTCTTTCTCTGTGGTATACCTGTCTCTTTCTCTGTGGTATACCTCTCTCTTCCTCTGTGGTATACCTCTCTCTTCCTCTGTGGTATACCTTTCTCTTTCTCTGTGGTATACCTCTCTCTTCCTCTGTGGTATACCTCTCTCTTCCTCTGTGGTATACCTTTCTCTTTCTCTGTGGTATACCTCTCTCTTTCTCTGTGGTATACCTCTCTCTTTCTCTGTGGTATACCTCTCTCTTCCTCTGTGGTACACCTCTCTCTTCCTCTGTGGTACACCTCTCTCTTCCTCTGTGGTATACCTCTCTCTTTCTCTGTGGTATACCTCTCTCTTCCTCTGTGGTATACCTCTCTCTTTCTCTGTGGTATACCTCTCTTTCTCTGTGGTATACCTCTCTCTTTCTCTGTGGTACACCTCTCTCTTCCTCTGTGGTACACCTCTCTCTTCCTCTGTGGTATACCTCTCTCTTCCTCTGTGGTATACCTCTCTCTTTCTCTGTGGTATACCTCTCTCTTTCTCTGTGGTACACCTCTCTCTTCCTCTGTGGTACACCTCTCTCTTCCTCTGTGGTATACCTCTCTCTTCCTCTGTGGTATACCTCTCTCTTCCTCTGTGGTATACCTTTCTCTTTCTCTGTGGTATACCTCTCTCTTCCTCTGTGGTACTTAGATTCCATCTCACCCAGAAAGACTTAGTGACCAGGGCTGCTTGTGGAGTGACCATTGCTGCTTTATTTAATGATGTCAGTAACACACAAACACACACGCGCGTGCGCATACAAACACACGCACGCACGCACGCACGCACGCACACACACACACACACACACACACACACACACACACTCCTAAGGATGGATGTGATTACCTTGAGATGTTGTAGCTGCAGCACCAGATCGTCCAGCTGTCTCCTCTTGTCTTCAATCTCTGACTGTCTTTTCCTTTTCTCCTGCGGAACAACACAACAACGGGAAGGTTAGATTACGGAAATGAGGGTATTACTGCAGTGTGCATTTATTCCAGGCTAGGGACTCCGTGCACAGCGATAATTATGTGACCTAAATATCAGAGGGCTGCAGTGAGGCAGTCCTCATATTATCCAACCTTGTGCATGGAGGATGGTAGGGACGAGGGGGTAGGCCATAATGGGGATGATGTTGTTGGGGAATGAGGGGGTAGGCCATAATGGGGATGATGTTGTTGGGGAATGAGGGGGTAGGCCATAATGGGGATGATGTTGTTAGTGTATGAGGGATGAGGGGATAGGGCATTAGGGGGATGATGTTGTTGAGGTATGAGGGGGTAGGCCATAATTTTATTTTATTTTTTATTTAACCTTTATTTAACCAGGCAAGTCAGTTAAGAACAAATTCTTATTTTCAATGACGGCCTGGGAACGGTGGGTTAACTGCCTGTTCAGGGGCAGAACGACAGATTTGTACCTTGTCAGCTCGGGGGTTTGAACTCGCAACCTTCCGGTTACTAGTCCAACACTCTAACCACTAGGCTACCCTGCCGCCCCAATGGGGATCATAATGGGGATGATGTTGTTGGGGTATGAGGGATGGGGAGGTAGGCCATAATGGGATGATGTTGTTAGTGTATGAGGGATGAGGGGGTTGGGCATTAGGGGGATGATGTTGTTGAGGGATGAGGCGGTAGGCCGTAAGGGGATGATGTTGTTGGTGGATGAGGGGGTAGGCCATAAAGGGATGATGTTGTTGGTGGATGAGGGATGAGGGGGTAGGCAATAAGGAGATGATGTTGTTGAGGGACGAGGCGGTCGGCCACAAGGGGATGATGTTGTTGGTGTATGAGGGTTGAGGAGGTAGGCCATAAGGGGATGATGTTGTTGAGGTATGAGGGATGAGGGGCTAGGCCATAATGGGATGATGTTGTTAGTGTATGAGGGATGAGGGGGTTGGGCATTTGGGGGATGATGTTGTTGAGGTATGAGGGAGTAGGGCATAAGGGGGATGATTTTGTTGAGAAATGAGGCGGTAAGGGGGTGATGTTAAGGGATGAGGCGGAAGGCCATATGGGGATGATGTTGTTCGGGTATGAGGGATGAGGGATGAGGGGGTAGGCCATAAGTGGATGATGTTGTTGGTGTATGAGGGATGAGGGGGTAAGGCATTAGGGGGATGATGTTGTTGAGGTATGAGGGGGTAGGCCATAAGGGGGATGATGTTGTTGGTGAATGAGGAATGAGGGTGTAGGGCATAAGGGGATGATGTTGTTGAGGTATGAGGGATGAGGGATGAGGGGGTAGGCCATAAGGGAATGATGTTGTTGTAGTATGAGGGATGAGGTGGTAGGCCATAATGGGGATGATGTTGTTGAGGGACGAGGGGGTAGGCCATAAGCGGATGATGTTGTTGGTGGTGGATGAGGGGGTAGGCCATAAAGGGATGATGTTGTTGGTGGATGAGGGATGAGGGGGTAGGCAATAAGGAGATGATGTTGTTGAGGGACGAGGCGGTCGGCCACAAGGGGATGATGTTGTTGGTGTATGAGGGTTGAGGAGGTAGGCCATAAGGGGATGATGTTGTTGAGGTATGAGGGATGAGGGGCTAGGCCAGGGGCTAGGCCATAATGGGATGATGTTGTTAGTGTATGAGGGATGAGGGGGTTGGGCATTTGGGGGATGATGTTGTTGAGGTATGAGGGAGTAGGGCATAAGGGGGATGATTTTGTTGAGAAATGAGGCGGTAAGGGGGTGATGTTAAGGGATGAGGGGTGTAGGGCATAAGGGGATGATGTTGTTGAGGTATGAGGGATGAGGGATGAGGGGGTAGGCCATAAGGGAATGATGTTGTTGTAGTATGAGGGATGAGGTGGTAGGCCATAATGGGGATGATGTTGTTGAGGGACGAGGGGGTAGGCCATAAGCGGATGATGTTGTTGGTGGTGGATGAGGGGGTAGGCCATAAAGGGATGATGTTGTTGGAGTATGAGGGATGAGGTGGTAGGCCATAATGGGGATGATGTTGTTGAGGGACGAGGGGGTAGGCCATAAGCGGATGATGTTGTTGGTGGTGGATGAGGCGGTAGGCCATAAGGGGATGATGTTGTTGAGGGATGAGGGGGTAGGCCATAAGGGGATGATGTTGTTGGTGGATGAGGGATGAGGGGGTAGGCCATAAGGGGATGATGTTGTTGGTGGATGAGGGGGTAGGCCATAAGGGGATGATGTTGTTGGTGGATGAGAGGGTAGGCCATAAGGGGATGATGTTGTTGGTGGTGGATGAGGCGGTAGGCCATAAGGGGATGATGTTGTTGGTGTATGAGGGATGAGGGGGCAGGCCGTAAGGGGATGATGTTGTTGGTGTGTGAGGGATGAGGGGGTAGGCCATAAGGGGATGATGTTGTTGGTGGATGAGGGATGAGGGGGTAGGCCATAAGGGGATGATGTTGTTGGTGGATGAGGCGGTAGGTCATAAGGGGATGATGTTGTTGCTGTATGAGGGATGAGGGGGTAGGCCATAAGGTGATGATGTTGTATAGTACAGTATAGTATAGTATAGTATAGTATAGTATTGTATAGCATAGTAGTGTATAGTACGGTACAGTACAGTACAATATAGTACAGTACAGTACAGTATAGTATAGTATAGTATAGTACAGTACAGTGCAGTACAGTATAGTATAATACAGTATTGTATAGTATAGTATGGTATAGTACAGCACAGTACAGTACAGTACAGTACAGTATAGTATAGTGTAGTATAGTGGTATGAGCTTCCCTACATGTTGGAGATGACCAGACCTGGGGGTTGAGCTGCTCTATGCTCTTTACCTGACTCACTTTTCAAAGATGTCTAGAAATGTTTTGTGCTCTTGTAGGAAACAACCTCTCCCCTATTGCTGACTACAAATTATTTATAACTTGGCTAATAACTCATTAGATAGCAAAGGATATGAACAAAATGTACAAACGTGGCTACACTCAGGTCTCGCTCAAAACAAGCACATCTAGTCACGGCCGCTCATGCTGTAAACACAGTCCAGTTCATCTAGTCACGACCGCTCATGCTGTAAACACAGTCCAGTTCATCTAGTCACGACCGGTCATGCTGTAAACACAGTCCAGTTCAATGTGAATGGCAGATATCCATATATGGCAATGGTCTATTTGCATAGAGGCCTACTGCAGCCCTGATTGGTTATGCTGCACCAGTCTTCGTAGAGTACGGGCTGAGGAGTGTGTGTCAATGCAAAATAATCCTACTCCAATGTGTTCTGCCTACAACAAAATCTCTCGCATAGCTTGTTCTGTTTCGGAGTGATACATTGAAAGTGGCTAACATTGTAGGGCTCCCGAGTGGCGCAGCGGTCTAAAGCACTGCATCTCAGTGAAAGAGGTGTCACTACAGACCCTGTTTCGATTCCAGGCTGTATCACAACTGGCCGTGGTTGGGAGTCCCATAGGGCGGTGCACAATTTGTCCAGTGTTGTCCGGGTTAGGGTTTGGTCGGGGTAGGCTGTCATTGTAAATAATAATTTGTTCTTAACTGACTTGTCTGGTTAAATAAAATAAACAAAAATGAATAAAATATCACTCTGGGTAAGATACATCTGGACTCTGCCACATCACTCTGGGTAAGAGACATCTGGACTCTGCCACATCACTCTGGGTAAGAGACATCTGGGCTCTGCCACATCACTCTGGGTAAGAGACATCTGGACTCTGCCACATCACTCTGGGTAAGAGACATCTGGGCTCTGCCACATCACTCTGGGTAAGAGACATCTGGGCTCTGCCACATCACTCTGGGTAAGAGACATCTGGGCTCTGCCACATCACTCTGGGTAAGAGACATCTGGGCTCTGCCACATCACTCTGGGTAAGAGACATCTGGGCTCTGCCACATCACTCTGGGTAAGAGACATCAATCTGGGCTCTGCCACATCACTCTGGGTAAGAGACATCTGGGCTCTGCTACATCACTCTGGGAAAGAGACATCAATCTGGGCTCTGCCACATCACTCTGGGTAAGAGACATCAATCTGGGCTCTGCCACATCACTCTGGGTAAGAGACATCAATCTGGGCTCTGCCACATCACTCTGGGTAAGAGACATCTGGGCTCTGCCACATCACTCTGGGTAAGAGACATCAATCTGGGCTCTGCCACATCACTCTGGGTAAGAGACATCAATCTGGGCTCTGCCACATCACTCTGGGTAAGAGACATCAATCTGGGCTCTGCCACATCACTCTGGGTAAGAGACATCAATCTGGGCTCTGCCACATCACTCTGGGTAAGAGACATCAATCTGGGCTCTGCCACATCACTCTGGGTAAGAGACATCAATCTGGGCTCTGCCACATCACTCTGGGTAAGAGACATCAATCTGGACTCTGCCACATCACTCTGGGTAAGAGACATCAATCTGGGCTCTGCCACATCACTCTGGGTAAGAGACATCAATCTGGGCTCTGACCAGTGGTGTCAAGTACTTAAGTAAAAATACTTTAAAATACTACTTAAGTAGTTTTTTGGAGTATCTGTAATTTAATTGACTATTTATATTTTTGAAAACTTTTACTTTTACTTCACTACATTCCTAAAGAAAATTATGTACTTTTTACTCCATACATACTGAACATTAGACAGTACTGAACAGTACTGAACATTAGACAGTACTGAACAAAACTGAACATTAGACAGTACTGAACAGTACTGAACATTAGACAATACTGAACAGTACTGAACATTAGACAGTACTGAACAAAACTGAACATTAGACAGTACTGAACAGTACTGAACATTAGACAATACTGAACAAAACTGAACATTAGACAGTACTGAACAATACTGAACATTAGACAGTACTGAACAAAACTGAACATTAGACAGTACTGAACAATACTGAACATTAGACAGTACTGAACAGTACTGAACATTAGACAATACTGAACAATACTGAACATTAGACAGTACTGAACAGTACTGAACATTAGACAATACTAAACAATACTGAACATTAGCCAATACTAAACAATACTGAACATTAGACAGTACTGAACATTAGACAATACTGAACAATACTGAACATTAGACAATACTGAACAATACTGAACATTAGCCAATACTAAACAATACTGAACATTAGACAATACTGAACAATACTGAACATTAGATAACACTGAACATTAGACAACACTGAATAATACTGATAATTAGACAATACTGAACAATACTGAACATTAGCCAATACTAAACAATACTGAACATTAGACAATACTGAACATTAGACAATACTGAACAGTAGACAATACTGAACATTAGACAGTACTGAACATTAGACAATACTGAACATTAGACAATACTGAACAATACTGAACATTAGACAATACTGAACATTAGACAATACTGAACAATACTGAACATTAGACCATACTGAACATTAGACCATACTGAACAATACTGAACATTAGACAATACTGAACATTAGACAATACTGAACAATACTGAACATTAGACAGTACTGAACATTAGACAATACTGAACAATACTGAACATTAGACAATACTGAACATTAGACCATACTGAACAATACTGAACATTAGACAGTACTGAACATTAGACAATACTGAACAATACTGAACATTAGACAATACTGAACATTAGACCATACTGAACAATACTGAACATTAGACAATACTGAACATTAGACAATACTGAACAATACTGAACATTAGACAATTCTGAACATTAGACAACACTCTCTAGTACAGTAAACTACAGGGGAGATCTCGCTAGTACAGTAGACTACAGGGAAGGTCTCTCTAGTACAGTAGACTACGGGGAAGATCTCTCTATTACAGTGGCCAACAGGGGAGATCTCTCTATTATTATAGACTATACGGGAGATTGAATTTCAAAAGAGTAACATTGTTTAACTGAGGTTAGACAGGCAGACTTCCTGTATTTATAACCGTGACTCATAGGGCATTTGGGGCGTAACCCAAATGTGGTGTAAGTATACTGTGCTGGTGTATTTCTGACCCAGTATGTTGAACTACTGAGCATCCAAGCTGTCTATCATCTACTCCCGCTGACACACATCTACCCTCTTTTATATTTGACCTTTATTTCACTAGGCAAGTCAGTTAATTAAGAACAAATTCTTATTTTCAATGACGGCCGAGGAACAGTGGGATAACTGCCTGTTCAGGGGCAGAACGAAAGATTTGTACCTTGTCAGCTCGAGGATTCGATCTTGCAACCTTTCGGTTCCTGGCCCAATACTCCTGCTGCCTCTACACTCTAACCGCTAGGCTACCTGCTGCCTCTACACTCTAACCACTAGGCTACCTGCCTCCCCCTCTGATAGCTAACCCAGGGCCAGGCTGATGGGGCCCGGGGGTATAGTCCGGGGGTATAGTCCGGGGGTACAGTCTGGGGGTATAGTCCGGGGGTACAGTTGACCCCTCCTGTCTCAGCCTCCAGTATTTATGCTGCAGTAGTTTGTGTCGGGGGCTAGGGTCAGTCTGTTATATCTAGAGTATTTCTCCTGTCTTATCCGGTGTCCTGTGTGTGTGAATTTAAGTATATATATTTATTCTCTCTCTCTCTCCCTCTCTATCTCTCTCTATCTCTCTCTATCTCTCTCTCTCTCTCTCTCTCTCTCTCTCTCTCTCTCTCTCTCTCTCTCTCTATCTCTATCTCTCTCTCTCTCTCTCTCTCTCTCTCTCTCTCTCTCTCTCTCTCTCTCTCTCTCTCTCTCTCTCTCTCTCTCTCTCTCTCTCTCTCTCTCTCTCTCTCTCTCTCTCTCTCAGGTCTACCTGGCCTGATGACTCCTTGCTGTCCAGTTTCAACTGTTCTGCCTGCGGCTATGGAACACTGACCAGTTCACCGGACGTGCTACCTGTCCCAGACCTGCTGGTTTCAACTCTCTAGAGACAGCAGGAGCAGTAGAGATACTCTCAATGATCGGGAAATGCCAACTGACATTTTTGGGGGTTTTAGGCTGGGGGTTTCTGTACAGCACTTTGATATATCAGCTGATGTAAGAAGGGCTTTATAAATAAATTTGATATTTCAGACAGAGACAAAATGTTAGCACATTCAGTCTATTGTCAGCGAAGGCTGTCTTTATTGTTGGAGGTTCGGAGATAGTGGGAAGGAGGCTCTGTGTCATCAGGAATGTGGACATAGTTCCCACCGGGGGTGGACGATCCTCTGGAAGGTCTTTTCTGTGACTAAGAATGTCTAAATATCCCACGGCTGGAGTCAGGGAGTTCCTGTGTAGTGGCAAAGACAGATCCTCCTGAGGACCATCCGGGACCCCAGTGTAATGAGTTCATATCCTCTGACTCCATGGCTCAATTGTACATTATGAATATAATGAATAATTATAAATGAATAAACAGCTAAGCACTCTTCAGAATCATGTTTCTCTCTCTGCTTTAGACGACCTGAGATTTACCAGAATACAAAGAGAGAGAGAGAGAGAGAGAGAGAGAGAGAGGAACACAGAGGGAGAGAGGAACACAGAGGGAGAGCGAGAGAGAGAGAGAGAGGAACACAGAGGGAGAGCGAGAGAGAGAGAGAGAGGAACACAGAGGGAGAGAGAGAGAGAGAGAGAGAGAGAGAGAGAGAGAGAGGAACACAGAGGGAGAGCGAGAGAGAGAGAGAGAGAGACAGAGAGAGAAAGAGAGAGAGAGAGAGAGAGAGAGGAACACAGAGGGAGAGCGAGAGAGAGAGAGTGGAGAGAGAGAGAGAGAGAGTGGAGAGAGAGAGAGAGAGCGAGAGAGAGAGAGAGAGAGAGAGAGAGAGAGAGGAACACAGAGGGAGAGAGGAACACAGAGGGAGAGCGAGAGAGAGAGAGAGGAACACAGCGGGAGAGAGAGAGAGAGAGAGAGAGAGAGAGAGAGAGAGACAGAGAGAGAGAGAGAGACAGAGAGAGAGAGAGAGAGAGAGAGAGAGAGAGGAACACAGAGGGAGAGCGAGAGAGAGAGAGTGGAGAGAGAGAGAGAGAGAGAGGAACACAGAGGGAGAGCGAGAGAGAGAGTGGAGAGAGAGAGAGAGAGTGGAGAGAGAGAGAGAGAGAGAGAGAGTGGAGAGAGAGAGAGAGAGAGAGAGAGAGGAACACAGAGGGAGAGCGAGAGAGAGAGAGAGAGAGAGAGAGAGAGAGAGAGAGAGAGAGAGAGAGAGAGAGAGAGAGGAACACAGAGGGAGAGCGAGAGAGAGAGATGTTGTTCATATGATACAGTGTATGGGGAGAATCTAACCTCCCCTTTCTCCCCCCTCCCAGTTTTTCCACTACTTCAGTCATGTCATCAATATCAATCTGCTAACCACATCTCTCTGGCCCAGTCCAAACACAATATCAGTCTGCTAACCACATCTCTCTGGCCCAGTCCAAACACAATATCAGTCTGCTAACCACATCTCTCTGGCCCGGTCCAAACACAATATCAGTCTGCTAACCACATCTCTCTGGCCCGGTCCAAACACAATTTTTTAACCACATCTCTCTGGCCCGGTCCAAACACAATATCAGTCTGCTAACCACATCTCTCTGGCCCGGTCCAAACACAATTTTTTAACCACATCTCTCTGGCCCGGTCCAAACACAATATCAGTCTGCTAACCACATCTCTCTGGCCCGGTCCAAACACAATTTTTTAACCACATCTCTCTGGCCCGGTCCAAACACAATATCAGTTTGCTAACCACATCTCTCTGGCCCGGTCCAAACACAATTTTTTAACCACATCTCTCTGGCCCGGTCCAAACACAATATCAGTCTGCTAACCACATCTCTCTGGCCCGGTCCAAACACAATTTTTTAACCACATCTCTCTGGCCCGGTCCAAACACAATATCAGTCTGCTAACCACATCTCCCTGGCCCGGTCCAAACACAATATCAGTCTGCTAACCACATCTCTCAGGACAGGTTAGACTGATCCCAATAGAGACAGGACAGGTTAGACTGATCCCAATACAGACAGGTCAGATTAGACTGATCCCAATACAGACAGGACAGGTTAGACTGATCCCAATACAGACAGGACATATTAGACTGATCCCAATACAGACAGGACAGGTTAGACTGATCCCAATACAGACAGGACAGGTTAGACTGATCCCAATACAGACAGGACAGGTTAGACTGATCCCAATACAGACAGGACAGATTAGACTGATCCCAATACAAACAGGACAGATTAGACTGATCCCAATACAGACAGGACAGGTTAGACTGATCCCAATACAGACAGGACAGGTTAGACTGATCCCAATACAGACAGGACAGGTTAGACTGATCCCTATACAGACAGGACAGGTTAGACTGATCCCAATACAGACAGGACAGATTAGACTGATCCCAATACAGACAGGACAGATTAGACTGATCCCAATACAGACAGGACAGGTTAGACTGATCCCAATACAGACAGGAAGTTGGAAGTCAGCGGAGGACAGTGATGATGTTCATTATAACACAAAGAATGTCCGGCCTGTCCTCCCGTCCTCTCTAAGCATCCCAACCAGCCCTAACTGGTATCGGCTCAGGGCTGAAGGCCATGTTGGCCTCTTATCAACACATTCACAAGTTGATGGCCCCAAACGACAAGACTTAAATAGAAAGGGGACATGATATTCAGAAAGCACTCAGAGAATAGACAGACTGTGATGCAAGATATCCAGGCTGTGTTATCTGATATGCATCTGAGAACTGCAGACACAGACACAACTAACGACTGGACAGGTTTCATAGTGTAGTGTAGTGCTACAACTGACACAAACAACCGACACGAACAACAGACACGAACAACAGACACGAACAACCGACACGGAAAACCGACACAAATAACCAACACGAACAACCGACACAAATAACTGACACAAACAACCAACACGAACAACAGACACGAACAACCGACACGGAAAACCGACACAAACAACCGACACAAACAACCGACACAAACAACCGACGCGAACAACAGACACGAACAACCGACACGGAAAACCGACACAAATAACCAACACGAACAACCGACACAAATAACTGACACAAACAACCGACACGAACAACAGACACGAACAACCGACACGGAAAACCGACACAAATAACCGACACAAACAACCGACACAAACAACCGACACGAACAACCGACACGGAAAACCGACACAAATAACCAACACGAACAACCGACACAAATAACCGACACAAATAACCGACAAGAACAACCGACACAAACAATCGACACAAACAACCGACACAAACAACCGACACAAATAACCGACACAAACAACAGACACGAACAACAGACACGAACAACCGACACAAACAACCGACACAAACAACAGACACGAACAACCGACACGAACAACCGACACGAATAACCGACACAATCAACAGACACAAACATCCTATCCAGGAACATGAAGCTGTCTAACAGAAACAGGAGATATGCCCCTTCCTCACCACACTGTCTGTGTGGGTGGAACCATTTCAGATAGTCAGTGATGTGTACGCCGAGGAACTTGAAGCTTTCCACCTTCTCCACTGTAGTCCCGTCGATGTGGATAGGGAGCGTGCTCCCTCTGCTGTCTCCTGAAGTCCACGATCAGCTCCTTCGTTTTGTTGACGTTGAGTGAGAGGTTATTTTCCTGCCACCACTCCACCAGGACCTCTTCCCTGTAGGATGTCTTGTCATTGTTGGTAAACTCAATGATTGAGCTGGAGGCGTGCATGGCCACACAGCATTGGTGATTACAGGAGGGGGCTGAGCTATAGCGAATGAACAGAAGTCTTACATATTCCTCTTGTCCAAATGGGCAGCTTCCAACTCCTCTCTCTGTCTGCCTTGTTCAGGCACAGTGCCCTTCAATAATGACTTGAACAATATGGTTGAGGAGTTTTCAGAAACTATGGTCTTCACTCCCCTTGACTTTTCCCCAAATAAATTGTGTTACAAAGTTACAAAAGATTCAATTAATTTGGAAAGGCACACACCTGTCTACATAAGGTCATACAGTAGACAATGCACGTCAGAGCAAAAACCAAGCCCTGAGGTAGAAGGAATTGTCCGTAGAACTCAGAGACAGGATTGTGTCGAGGCACAGATCTGGGGAAGGGTACCAAAACATTATTGCAGCATTGAAGGTCCCCAAGAACACAGTGGCCTCCATCGTTCTTAAATGGATGAAGTTTGGAACCACCAAGACTCTTCCTAGAGCTGGCCCTGGGCCAAACTGAGCAATCTGGGGAGAATCCCCTTGGTCTGAGAGGTGACCAAGAACCAAATGGTCACTCTGACAGAGCTCCAGAGTTCCTCTGTGGAGATGGGAGAACGTTTCAGAAGCACAACCATCTCTGCAGCACTCCACCAGTCAGGCTTTTATGGTAGAGCGGCCAGACGGAAGCCGCTCCTCAGTAAAAGGCACATGACAGCCCACTTGGAATTTGCCAAAAGGCACCTAGACTCTCATACCACGAGAACCAATATTTTCTGGTCTGATGAAACCAAGAATGAACTCTTTGGCCTGAATGCCAATTGTCACGTCTAGAGGAAACCTGGCACCATCCCTACGGTGAAGCATGGTGGTGGCAGCATCACGTCTGGAGGAAACCTGGCACCATCCCTACGGTGAAGCATGGTGGTGGCAGCATCACGTCTGGAGGAAACCTGGCACCATCCCTACGGTGAAGCATGGTGGTGGCAGCATCATGCTGTGGGGTGTTTTTCAACGACAGGGACTGGGAGACTAGTCAGGATCGAAGGAAAGATGAACAGAGCAAAGTACAGAGTCATTACTGATAAAATCCTGCTCCAGAGCGCCCAGGACCTCAGACTGGGGAGAAGGTTCGGCTTCCAACAGGACAACAACCAGGACAACGCAGGAGTGGCTTCGGGACAAGTCTCTAAATGTCCTTGAGTGGCCCAACCAGAGCCCGGAGGACTTGAACCTGATCGAACATCTCTGGACAGACCTAAAAATAGCTGTGCAGCGATGCTCCCAATCTAACCTGACAGAGCTTGAGAGGATCTGCAGAGAAGAATGGGAGAAACTCCCCAAATACAGGTGTGCCAAGATTGTAGAGTCATACCAAAGAAGACTCAAGGCTTTAGTCGCTTCCAAAGGTGCTTGAACAAAGTACTGAGTAAAGGGTTTGAATACTTATGTAAATGTGTTATTTCATTTTTTTAGATTTTTAATACATTTCAAAAATGTCTAAAAACCTGTTTTTGCTTTGTCATTATGGGGTGTTGTGTGGAGACTGAAGAGGATTTATTAAATCTATTTTTAGAATGAGGCTGTAACTGTAAAATGTGGAGAAAGTCAAGGGGTCTGAATGCTTTCTGAATGCGCTGTCTCAATAAACAAAAAAATACAAAATAGTTTATTTTTGAAACATGAAAAAGGGGACCCTGTGGGGGAAAAGGTTGGGAACCCCTTGGGGTAGGCTACTGTTGGACAGATAATGGGCCTGTTGGTCAAATGAACTTCCCCTGGTCAATCCATCCCTGCCTCTCCGATTTTACATGACATAAAAACGGTGTTATTATGATAGTAGAGCTCTTGTGATCGGCACATTTCGGTGATAAATAGGTTGATAACTTGCCTAGTCATCTACTGAATCGCTCTATCGGTTGACATCTGATCTAAAAAGTGACATGTCATTTTGACTACTGGGGCTATTGTGTCAGAATATTTTGTATGCAAAATATGTTCATGGGATATCTGCGTGATGTAAAATGCTGAACACATGCATCATATTGATTCCTCTGCCACCAGTTTAGCCGGTGGATCCCCCAGTGACGTCACAGAGAAACTGCCAGACCGAGAAACTGCCAGACAGAGAAACTGCCAGACCGAGAAATTGCCAGACAGAGAAACTGCCAGACAGAGAAACTGCCAGACCGAGAAATTGCCAGACAGAGAAACTGCCAGACAGAGAAACTGCCAGACAGAGAAACTGCCAGACCGAGAAATTGCCAGACAGAGAAACTGCCAGACAGAGAAACTGCCAGGCAGAGAAACTGCCAGACAGAGAAACTGCCAGGCAGAGAAACTGCCAAACATTCAGACAGGATATTTTTCAGAATGTCTCTTCAACATTAAAAAAAGTAATTGTATTTTTTTTATTTTTTATTTTATTTAATGAGGTGAAATGAGATTACTCTTGGTTGTGAATAGGCTACTGGGTGGTTGTTGAGTTGTTTTGTGGAACAGCTGTGTTAGAATGTTTCATAAACACCCTTCATACACCCTTCATACTCCCTTCATACTCCCTTCATACACCCTTCATACACCCTTCATACACCCTTCATACCCCCGTCATACACCCTTCATACCCCCGTCATACACCCTTCATACACCCTTCATACACCCTTCATACACCCTTCAAACTCCCTTCATACTCCCTTCATACGCCCTTCATACTCCCTTCATACACCCTTCACACACCCTTCATACTCCCTTCATACACCCTTCAAACTCCCTTCATACTCCCTTCATACTCCCTTCATACACCCTTCATACTCCCTTCATACACCCTTCACACACCCTTCATACTCCCTTCATACCCCCGTCATACACCCTTCATACACCCTTCATACACCCTTCAAACTCCCTTCATACTCCCTTCATACACCCTTCATACCCCCGTCATACACCCTTCATACACCCTTCATACACCCTTCAAACTCCCTTCATACACCCTTCAAACTCCCTTCATACTCCCTTCATACAACCTTCACACACCCTTCATACTCCCTTTAACAGTGTTACTTACTTATTTTTCCCTGTCTCTTACTGGGCTCCAACCATGACATCATGACCTCCGTCTCGCAGACACACATTGACATCATGACCTCCGTCTCGCAGACACACATTGACATCATGACCTCCGTCTCGCAGACACACATTGACATCATGACCTCCGTCTCGCAGACACACATTGACATCATGACCTCCGTCTCGCAGACACACATTGACATCATGACCTCCGTCTCGCAGACACACATTGACATCAT
Organism: Oncorhynchus mykiss; assembly: GCF_057628025.1. Classification (NCBI taxonomy): domain Eukaryota; kingdom Metazoa; phylum Chordata; class Actinopteri; order Salmoniformes; family Salmonidae; genus Oncorhynchus; species Oncorhynchus mykiss. The sequence continues at coordinate 3,626,352 of NC_143033.1, read as the reverse complement.
GACCTCCGTCTCGCAGACACACATTGACATCATGACCTCCGTCTCGCAGACGCACATTGACATCATGACCTCCGTCTCGCAGACACACATTGACATCATGACCTCCGTCTCGCAGACACACATTGACATCATGACCTCTGTCTCGCAGACACACATTGACATCATGACCTCTGTCTCGCAGACACACATTGACATCATGACCTCTGTCTCGCAGACACACATTGACATCATGACCTCCGTCTCGCAGACACACATTGACATCATGACCTCCGTCTCGCAGACACACATTGACATCATGACCTCCGTCTCGCAGACACACATTGACATCATGACCTCTGTCTCGCAGACACACATTGACATCATGACCTCCGTCTCGCAGACACACATTGACATCATGACCTCCGTCTCGCAGACACACATTGACATCATGACCTCCGTCTCGCAGACACACATTGACATCATGACCTCCGTCACGCAGACACACATTGACATCATGACCTCCGTCTCGCAGACACACATTGACATCATGACCTCCGTCACGCAGACACACATTGACATCATGACCTCCGTCTCGCAGACACACATTGACATCATGACCTCCGTCACGCAGACACACATTGACATCATGACCTCCGTCATGACCGCCAGCTTGACCAACGTCTTAGTTAATTACGCTAACGAACGGTTAACGCTTCAAAAGCGGGAGAGGACACATTTCGATCTCGGGAGTGAGTTTAGAATGTTTACTCCGTTACACATTCTCTCCGGGCTCCACCCTTCATACTAAACTATGTCTGGCAGGATGGTAGAGAAGGCCAAGAGTGTCAGCTGCTGCTAAAATTACCCCCTTTCCCATAACGCCTGCCGAATAGGCCCTTCTGCCCTGTCGCTCCCCTAGCCCAAAGACAAACAGAGGCTCTGTTGTCGAAGGATGGGGGTGGGAGGGGGTTCTGACAAGGAGGCCAAGGAGCTGAAGTAATCTGTGACAACATGTCAGAGTGCTCTCTGCAAACACCCAGGAGAAGAGAGGAGAGAAAGAGGCCTGCCTGTAGCTCCCCTGACCCCTCCTCCACTAAAACAGTGACCGGGCCAGTTACTGTAATTAGAGCTATGGAGGGAGAGGAGCTCTTCACTGATTGGATCATGTGTAAAGCCGTAGAGTGGCCCTGTAACGATAACATAGATCTAGTCACTTCCCAAAGCCGCTTCTGACTGAACCTGCTTTCAAGTACTATGTGAAACAATTTCCAAAACTTTCTCTGTGCTGAAAAGAGCCTGTTGCAATGAATCCAATAGATATGTCACAAAAATGCAACCCCCCACATATCTGGCACTACAGCATAGTATTTGAA